>NW_023330646.1:0-70921 GCF_011100685.1 Canis lupus familiaris | reverse complement strand
AGAGTATCAGGTCCCAATGATGCCTGGGTGAGGACCAGAGTACTAGGGCCATGCAGGCCCAGATGGGGAACAGAATCACTAGGTCCTGGTGAGGCATAGAATAAGACCACAATCAAGTATCAGGTGTGCCCCTTGTGGGAACCAGAGCCACTCTATCCAGCTGAGTCCTAGGTCCATGTGAGCCCCACGTCAGGACCAGATTCATCAGGTTGAATTGAGGCATAGCTGGGGACAAGAGTCACCAGGTCTCTGTGGCCTAGGTGGGGCAAGATTGCAGCAGTTCTGAGTTAGGTCAAGTGGGGACGAGAGACACCAGTCCAAGTGAGGCCAAACTGAGGACCAGAGTCACCAGATCCAGGTGAGGTCCATGTTGGAAAGAGAGTCACCAGGTCCAGGAGAGGTCCAGGTGGGGACCAGAGTCACCAGATCCAGGTGAAGTCCAGGTGGGGACCAGACTCACCAGATCCAGGTGAAGCCCAGGTGGGGACCAGAGTCACTAGGTCCAGATGAGGCCCAGGTGAGGATCAAAGTTACCAGATACACGTGAGCCCCCGGTGGGGATCAGAGCCAAAAGGTCCACGTGAGGCCGGCTTGGGGACCATCGTCAACAGGTCTACGTGAGGCCCAGGTGTGGAACAAAGTAATCATGTCCAGGTGAGTCCCCGGTGGTGAGAAGAGTCACCACGTCCAGGTGAGGACCAATTGGGGACCAGGATCACCAGGTACAGGGGAGGCCCTTGAGAGAACCCAGAGTCAACAGTTTGAGGTCAGGCGCAGGTGGCAACCAGGGTCAGCAGGTCCAAGTCAGGCCAAAGTGGGGTTCACAGTCACTAGGGCAAAGTGAGAACCAGAGGGGACCAGAGTCACCTTTCCAGGTGAGATCCAGTTGTGGAATACAGTCACCGGGTCCCAATTCTGCACAGTTGAGGACCATGGTCAACAGGGCCAGGTGAGGCCCAGATGGGGACCGGAGTCCCCAAATTCAGGTGAAGCCCAGGTGGGGACCACAGTCACCAGATCCAGGGTAGTCTCGGTGGACACCAGAATCACCAGGTCCTGGTGACGTGCAGGTGGCAACCACACTCACCAAGTCCCGGTGAGGCCCCGGTGGGGACCAGAGTCACGAGGTACATGAGAAGCTAGTAACACTGCAGCCACCAGGTCCACATGATGTCCATGTGGGAACGAGAATTACAAGTTACAGGTGAGGAGCAGGTGGGGATCCGAGTCACCATGTCCAGGTGAGACCCAGGTGGGAACCAGTGTCACCATGTCCAGGTGTGCCCAGTGAAGACCAGAGATAGGTCGGCTGGGTCATGTTTTGAACAGTGTAACCATATCCTGATGCTACCCAGGTGGGTACCAGAGACACCAGGTCCTGGTGAGGCCCAGGTGTAACCGGAGACATGAGGTCCAGGTGAGGTCTCGATGGGAACCACAGTCACCAGGTCAGGTGAGCCCATGCATAGGATCAGAGTCACCAGGTACAGGTGAGGCCCAGGTGGAGCCAGAGTCACCTGGTACAGAAGAGGCCAAAGTCAGGACCAGAGTTACCAGGATCAGGTCACTCCCAGTGGGTAATACAGTAACCATGTCCCAATGATGCCCTAGAATCAGAGTCACCAGGTCCAGTGAGGCGCAGGTGGGGAGAATATTCACTAGGTCCAGGTGAGGCCCAGATGAGGACCAGAGTCACCAGGTCTAGTTGACGCCTAGAGGGGTACCAGATTCACCTGGTCTAGGGGACATCCAGATGGGGACCAGAGTCACAATGTCAGGGTGAGGCCCAGAGGGCATCCAGAATCATCATGTCCAGGTGAGGTTCAGGTGTGGAACAGAGTATCCAGGTCATAATGGTCCACATGTGAGGGCCAGAGTCACCAGATCTGGGTGAGGACCCGTAGGAGGCAGAGTCACAAGTTCCAGTTGAGGCAAGAAGGAGTCCACAGCAATCAGGTCCATGGTGGGGATCAAAGTCACCAGGAATGGGTGAGGCGCAGATGGGGATCAGATTCACCAGGTCCAGGTGATTCCCAGGTGGTGACAAGGGTTACCAGTTCCGGGTGAGGGACCAGGTAAGGACCAGATTCACCAGGGCCAAGTGAGGCCCACGTGAGACCTGGTGTCACCAGGGTATGGGTGGAGTCCAGGTGACAAGCCCACTCACCAGGTCTAGGTGAGGCCACCTGCAGGCCATGCAGAGGAACCGTGTCCCCGATGATGCCCAGGTAGGGACTAGAGGTACGAGGTCCAGGGTGACGCCAACCTGCAGGCCATGCAGAGGAACCGTGTCCCGATGATGCCCAGATATGGTACCAGAGTTACCAGGGTCAAGAGGATGCCAACCTGCAGACCATTAGGGAACCAGTCCCGATGTTGCCCACGTAGGTACCAGAGTCACCAGGTCCAAATGAGGCCCAGATGGAGCATATTCACTAGGTCCAGGTGAGGCCCAGTTGAGGACAAGGGTCACCAGAACTGGTTGAGCCCTAGAGGGGTTCCAGAATCACCTGATCCAGGTGACATCCAGATTAAGACGAGATCACCAGGTCAGGGTGAGGCCCAGAGAGGTCCCAGAGACATCATGTCCAGGTGAGGCTCAGGTGTGGAATAGAGTATCTAGGTACCAATGATGCCCAGGTGAGGACGAGAGTCACCAGGTCTGGGTGAGGCACAGATAGGATCAGAGTCACCAGTTCAAGGTGAGGGCAAGAAAGAGTCCAGAACAAACACCGTCCAGGTGGGGAACATAGTCACCAGGACTGGTTAGGCCCAGATGGGGACCAGATTCACCAGGTCAAGTGTAGGCCCAGGTTGTGGACAAGATTCCCAGGGTCTGGGAGAAGAACCAGGTAAGGGCCAGATTCACCAGGTCCAAGAGGCACACGTGGGGACCTGAGTCACCAGGTATGGGTGAGGACCAGGTGGCATCCCACTAACCAAGTCCAGGTGAGGCCAACCTGCAGGCCAGAGTCACCAGATCCAGGTGAGGCCCTAGTGGGGCCAGAGTCACCAGGTAAATGTGAGTCTACAAGTACACCACAGTCACCAGGTCCAGGTGTGATTCATGTGGGAACGAGAGTCACAAGGTCCAGGTGAGACCCAGGTGTGGATGACAGTCTCCAGGTCCAGATTGAGGCCTAGGTGGGGGGACCAGAGTCATCGGGACGAGTTGAGTCCAAAGTATGGAGCAAAGTTATCATGTCCAAGTGAGGCCCAGGTGGGGAACAGAGTAAAAATGTCCCATAGATGCCAGGTGGGAAAAGAGTCACAAGGTCCAGACGAGGCCTAAGTGAGGAGTAGATTCACCAGGTCCTGTTGAGGCCCAGTTGAGTATCAGTGTCCCCAGCTCTGGGTGATTCCCAGAGGGGGACCAGAGTCACCCGGTTCTGGTGTGAGTCAAGTGCGGACCAGAGTCACCACGTCAGGATGAGGCCCAGAGGGGAACGAGAATCACTAAGGTCCAGGTGAGGGCCCCGATGTGGAACTGAGAAAACAAGGTCCCATGATGCACATATGGGGGACCTGAGTCACCAGGCCCAGGGGAGGTCCCCTGTGGAACCAGTCACCCTCGTCCAGGTGAGGCCCAGGTGGGACAACCGTCACCAGGCCCAGGTGAGGCCCCAGGTATATAAGAGAGTATCCAGGTCCCAATGATGCCTCAGGTAAGGTCCAGAGTCAACAGGTCCAGGAGAGGCCCAAATATGGATCAGAGTCATTGTGTTCCAGGGGAGGCCAGATGGAGACCACAGGAACCAGTCCAAAAGAGCCCCATATGGGAACCAGAGCCACCAGATCCACGGTGAGGTCCAGGTGGTGACCACAGTCACAAGTCCAGGTGAGGCGCAGGTGGCAACAGGATTCACCAAGTCAGGTGAGTCCCAGGTGGCGACCAATCACCAGATCCAGGTGCGGATCAGCTAAGACCAGAATCACCAGGCCCATGTGAATCTCAAAGCGTTGACCAGAGAAACCAGGGTAACGGTGAGGCCCAGAGGGAGAATCAGAGTAACCAGTTTAGTTAGAGGCCGAGAATGGGACAAGAGGGTCCCTGGTCAAACTGAGGCCCAGGTGTGGAATAGAGTATCCAGGTCCCAAAGATGCCTGGGTGAGGACCAGAGTCTCTAGGGTCATGCAGGCCCAGATGGGGAACAGAATCACTAGGTCCTAGTGAGGCATAGAATAAGACCAGAGTCAGCAGTATCAGGTGAGCCACTTGTGGGAACCAGAGCCACTCTACCCAGCTGAGTCCCAGGTCCATGTGAGGCCCACGTGCGGACCAGATTCATAAGGTCGAATTGAGGCAATAGTTGGGGACAAGAGTCACAGGATCTGGGTGCGGCGTAGGTGGGGCAAAGAGTCAGCAGTTTCTTGAGTTAGGTCAAAGGGGGAACGAAAGACACCAGTCCAGGGGGAGGCCAAACTGAGGAACAGAGTCACCAAATCCAGGGAAGAACCATTGTTGGAAAGAGAGTCACCAGGTCCAAGAGAGTTCCAGGTTGGGACCAGAGTCACCAGATCCAGGTGAAGTATAGGTATGGGACCAGAGTCACCAGATCCAGATGAGGTCCCAGGTGAGGACAGAGTTACCATGTACACGTGAGGCCCCGGTGGGGATCAGAGGCAACAGGTCATGTGAGTCCCGCCTGGGGACCATGGTCAACATGTCTACTTGGGACACAGGTGTGGAACCAAGAAAGCAGGTCCAGGTGAGTCCCCGGTGGTGACAAGAGTCACCAGGTCCAGGTGAGGCCCAGGTGGGGAACAGGAACACCAGTACAGGGGAGGCCCTTGAAAGAATCAGAGTCAACAGCTCGAGGTCAAGCCGCAGGTGGCAACCAGGGTCAGCAGGTCGAAGTCAGGCCAAGTGGGCTTCACAGAAACTATGGCACGGTGAGACCCAGAGGGGGACCAGAGTCACCTGGTCCAGGTGAGGTCCAGTTGTGGAAACACAGTCATGGGTCCCTATTTTTCCCCGTTGGGGACCATGGTCAACAAGGCCAGGTGAGGCCCAGGTGGGGAATCGGAGTCCCCAAATCCATGTGAAGCCCAGTGGGGACCACAGTCACCAATCAGGGTAGTCTCGGGTGCAGACCAGAATCACCAGGTCCAGGTGAGGTGCAGGTGGCAACCACACTCACCAGGTCCCGGAGAGGCCCTGGTGGGGACCAGAGTCACGAGGTACATGAGAAGCTAGAAACACTGCAGCTACCAGGTCCACATGATGGTCCATGTGGAAACGAGAATCACCAGTTTCAGTTGAGGACCAGGTGGGGATCCGACTCACCCATGTCCAGATGAGACCCAGGTGGGAATCAGTGTAACCATGTCCAGGTGTGGCCTAGGTGAAGACCAGAGTTGATAGGTCCGGCTGGGTCACTGATCGTGAACGTGTAACCAACCCTGATGCTACCCAGGTGGGTACCAGAGACACCAGGTCCGGGTGAGCCCCAGGTGCGACCAGAGACATGAGGTTCCACGTGAGGGTCCCGATGGGAACCACAGAGACCAGGTCAGGTGAGGCCATGCTTATGATCAGAGTCACCAGGTTACATGTGAGGCCCAGGTGGAGCCAGAGTCACCTGGTACAGATGAGGCCAAATTCAGGGACGAGAGGTTACCAGAATCAGGTCGTCCCAGTGGGGAACAGAGTACCATGTTCCAATGATGCCCAGGTAGACCCAGCGTCACCAGGTCCAGATGAGGCGCAGTTGGGAGCATATTCACTAGGTCTCGGTGAGGCCAGTTTGAGGACCAGAGTCACCAGGTCTATTTGAGCCCTTGTGGCGTAACAGATTCACCACTGGTCTAGGTGACATCCAGATGGGGACCAGAGTCACCATGTTCAGGGGTGAGGCCCCTAGGGGATCCAGAGTCATCATGTCAGGTGAGGCTCACGTGTGGAACAGAGTATCCAGGTCATATGGCCCAGGGGAGGACCAGTTTCAGACCAGATCTGGTGAGACCCATTTAGGATCAGAGTCTCCAGTTCCAGGTGAGGCCAAGAAGGAGTCCACAGCAATCAGGTTCCAGGTGGGAAGAAAGTCACCAGGACTGGGTGAGGCCCAGATGGGGCCTGATACACCAGGTCCACGTGAGCCCAGGTGGTGACCAGAGTCCCCAGGTTTGGGAGAGAACCAGGTAAGGACCAGATTACACCAGGTCCAAGAGGCCCACGCGGGGACTGAGTCACCAGGGTATGGGTGAGGCCCAGGTGGCAACCCCACTCACCAGGTCCAGGTGAGGCCAAATTTTGGTAGAGTCACTAGTTTCCAGTTGATGGCCCTAGTGGGGGACCGGAGTCACCAGGTAAATGTGAGTCTACAAGAACCCACAGTCACCAGGTCCAGGTGTTGTTCATGTGGGAACGAGAGTCACCAGGTCAGGTGATACCCAGGTGGGGACCACAGTCACCAGGTCCAGATTGAGGCCTAGGTCGGGGGACCAGAGTCATCAGCACCCGTTGAGGCCAAAGTGTGGAGAAAAAGTTTACCATGTCCAGGTGAGGCCAAGGTGGGGGAACAGAATATCCATGTCCCATTGATGCCAGGTGGGAAAAGGTCACAAGTCCAGACGAGGCCAAAGTGAGGAGTAGATTCAATAGTCCTGTTGAGGCCCTGTTTAGGACCGGTGTCCCCCAGCTCCGGGTGAGACCCAGAGAGGGACCAGAGTCACCCGGTTCTGGTGTAATCCGGGTGGGGACCAGAGTCACCACGTCACGGAGAGGCCCAGAGGGGGACGAGAATCACTAGGTCCAGGTGAGGCCCCGATGTGGAACTGAGAAAACCATGGTCCCATGATGCCCATATGAGGACCTGAGTCACAAGGTCCAGGTGAGGCCCTGTGGGAACCAGTCGCCTCGTCCAGGTGAGGCCCACGTGGGACCACAGTCACAAGGTCCAGGTAAGGCCCAGGTATATAAGGAGTATCCAGGTCCCAATGATGCCCAGGGAAGGACCAGAGTCAACAGATCCAGGAGAGGCCCAATGTGGATCAGAGTCATTGTTTTCCAAGTGAGGCCAGATGGAGACCAAGGAACCAGGTCGAGGAGAACCCCATATGGGAACTAGAGCCACCAGATCCAGGTAAGGTCCAGGTAGGACCACAGTCACAAGGTCCAGGTGAGGCCAAGGTGGCAACAGGATTCACCAAGTCCAGGTGAGGCCCAGGTGGCGACCAGTCACAACATCCAGGTGCGGACCAGCTAAGGACCAGATTCACCAGGCCCAAGTGAAAAACCAAGGGGTGACCAGAGTCACCATGTAGGGTGAGTACCAGAGGGGGAACCAGGGGTAACCAGTTTAGTTTTGAGGCCCAGAATGGACCAGAGGTCCCTGGTCAAAGTGAGGCTCAGTGTGGAATAGAGTATCCAGGTCCCAATGATGCCTGGGTGAGGATCAGTGTCACTAGGGCCATGCAGGCCCAGATGGGGAACAGAATACTAGGTCCCTGGTGAGGGCATAGGATAAGACCACGTCACCAGTATCAGGTGAACCCCTTGTGGGAACCAGAGCCACTCTGTCCAGGCTGAATCCCAGGTCCATTTGAGGCCTCACGTGAGGACCAGATTCATCAGATCGAATTGAGGCAAGTAGCTGGGACAAGAGTCACCAGGTTTGAGTGTGGCTTAGGTGGGGGCAAGATTCAGCAGTTCTGAGTGTAGGGTCAAGTGGGGACGAGAGACACTCAGGTCCAGGTGAGGCCAACTGAGGACCATAGTCACCAGATCCAGGTTAGGTCCATGTTGGAAAGAGAGTCACCAGGTCCAGGAGAGGTCCAAGTGGGGGGACCAGAGTCACCAGATCCAGGTGACTTTCCAGGTGGGGACCAGAGTCACCAGATCCATCTGATGCCCAGCTGAGGACCAGAGTTACGAAATACATGTGAGGCCCCGGTGGGGATCAGAGGCAACAGGGTCCTTGTGAGGGCCAGGCTTGGGGACCTTGGTGAACGGTCTATTTGAGGCCCAGGTTTGGAACACAGTAACCAAGTCCAGGTGAGTCCCCGGTGGTGACAAGTTTCATCACGTCCAGGAGAGGCCAGGTTGGGACCAGGATCACCAGGTCCAAAGGCCCTGGAAAGAACCAGAGTCAACATTTCGAGGTCAGGCGCAGGTGGCAGCCATGGTCAGAAGGGCCAAGACAGGCCAAAGTGGGGTTCACAGTCACTAGGGCACGGTGAGACGAGAGGGGGCCAGAGTCATCTGGTCCAGGTGAGGTCCAGTTGTGGAACACAGTCACCGGGTCCCAATTTTGCCCAGTTGAGGACCATGGTCAACAGGGTCAGGTGAGACCCAGTTGGGGACCAGAGTCCCCAAATCCAGGTGAAGCCCAGGTGGGGACCAGAGTCACCAGATCCAGGTGAAGCCCAGGTGGGGACCACAGTCACCAGATCCAGGGTAGTCTCAGGTGCAGACCAGAATCACCAGGTCCAGGTGAGGTGCAGGTGGCAACCACACTCACCAAGTCCCGGTGAGGCCCTGGTGGGGACCAGAGTCACGAGGTACATGTGAAGCTAGAAACACTGCAGCCACCAGGTCCACGTGATGTCCATGCTGGAATGAGAATCACCAGTTACAGGTGAGGACCAGGTGGGGATCCGACTCACCATGTCCAGGTGATACCAAGGTTGGAACCAGTGTCACCATGTCCAGGTGTGGCCCAGGTGAAGACCAGAGTTAATAGGTCTGGCTGGGTCGCTATTAGTGAACAGTGCAACCATATCCTGATGCTACCCAGGTGGGTACCAGAGACACCGGGTCCTGGTGTGGCCCAGGTGGGACCAGAGACACGAGGTCCAGGTGAGGTCCCGATGGGAACCACAGTCTCCAGGTCAGGTGAGGCCATGCTTAGGATCAGAGTCACCAGTTACAGGTGAGGCCCAGGTGGAGCCAGAGTCACCTGGTACAGAAGAGGCCAAAGTCAGGACCAGAGTTACCAGGATCAGGTCAGTCCCAGTGGGGAATAGAGTCACCATGTCTCGATGATGCCCAGGTAGAACCAGAGTCAACACGTCCAGATGAGTCGCAGGTGGGGAGCATGCTCACTAGGTCCCAGTGAGTCCAAGTGAGGACCAGATTTACCAGGTCAAGTTGAGGCCTAGGGGGTACCAGATTCACCTGGTCTAGGTGACATCCAGATGGGGACCAGAGTCATCATGTCAGGCTGAGGCCCAGAGGGGATCTAGAGTCATCATGTCCAGGTGAGGCTCAGGTGTGGAACAGAGTATCCAGGTCATAATGGTCCACAGGAAGGAACAGAGTCACCAGATCTGGGTGAGGCACAGTTAGGATCAGAGTCACCAATTCCAGGTGAGGCCAAGAAGGAGTCCACAGCAATCAGGTCCAGGGGGGAGCAAAGTCACCAGGACTGGATGAGGCCCGGATGGGGACCAGATTCTCCAGGTCCATGTGATTCCCAGGTGGTTACCAGAGTTACGAGTTCCGGGTGAGGACCAGGTAAGGACCAGATTCACCAAGTCCAAGTGAGGCCCACGTGGGGACCTGTGTCACCAGGCATGTGTGAGACCCAGGTGACAACCCCACTCACCAGGTCCAGGTGAGGCCAACCTGCAGGCCAATGCAGAGGAACCATCTCCCGATGATGCCCAGGTAGGGACTAGAGTTACCAGGTACAGGTGAGGCCAAACTGCAGGCCATGCAGTGGAACCATGTCCCGATAATGCCCAGGTAGGGACCAGAATCACCAGGTCCAATGAGGCCCAGATGGAGCATATTCACTAGGTCCAGGTGAGGTCCAGTGGAAGACCAGATCACAGATCCAGGTGAAGTCCAGGTGGGACCAGAGTCACAGATCCAGGTGAAGCCCAGTGGGACCAGAGTCACTAGGTCCAGATGAGGCCCAGGTGAGGATCAAAGTTACCAGATACACGTGAGGCCCGGTGGGGATCAGAGCCAAAGGTCCACGTGAGGCCGGCTTGGGGACCATCGTCAACAGGTACGTGAGGCCCAGGTGTGGAACAAAGTAATCATGTCCAGGTGAGTCCCCGTGGTGAGAAGAGTCACCACGTCCAGTTGAGGACCAATTGGGGACCAGGATCACCAGGTACAGGGGAGGCCCTTGAGAGAACCAGAGTCAACAGTTTGAGGTCAGGCGCAGTGGCAACCAGGGTCAGCAGGTCCAAGTCAGGCCAAAGTGGGGTTCACAGTCACTAGGGCAAAGTGAGACCCAGAGGGGGACCAGAGTCACCTTGTCCAGGTGAGATCCAGTTGTGCAATACAGTCACCGGGTCCCAATTCTGCACAGTTGATGACCATGGTCAACAGGGCCAGGTGAGGCCCAGATGGGACCGGAGTCCCCAAAATCAGGTGAAGCCCAGGTGGGACCACAGTCACCAGATCTAGGGTAGTCTCAGGTGGAGACCAGAATCACCAGGTCCTGGTGACGTGCAGGTGCAACCACACTCACCAAGTCCCGGTGAGGCCCCGGGGGGACCAGAGTCACGAGGTACATGAGAAGCTAGTAACACTGCAGCCACCAGGTCCACATGATGTCCTGTGGGAACGAGAATTACAAGTTACAGGTGAGGAGCAGGTGGGGATCCGAGTCACCATGTCCAGGTGAGACCCAGGTGGGAACCAGTGTCACCATGTCTTCGTGTGCCCCAGGTGAAGACCAGAGTTATTAGGTCCGGCTGGATGAGTGTTAGTGAACAGTGTAACCATATCCTGATGCTACCCAGATGGGTACCAGAGACACCAGGTCCTGGTGAGGCCCAGGTGTAACCGGAGACATGAGGTCCAGGTGAGGTCCCTATGGGAACCACAGTCACCAGGTCAGGTGAGGCCATGCTTAGGATTTGAGTCACCAGTTACAGGTGAGGCCCATGGAGCCAGAGTCACCAGGTCCAGATGAGGCAAAGGTGGGAGCATATTCACTACGTCCCGTTGAGGCCTAGTAGAGGACCAGAGTCACCAGGTCTAGTTGAGGCATAGAGGGGTACCAGATTCACCTGGACTAGGTGCCTTCCAGATGGGACCAGAGTCACCATGTCAGGGAGAGGCCCAGAGGGATCCAGAGTCATCATGTCCAGGTGAGTCTCAGGTGTGGAACAAAGTATCCAGGTCATAATGGTCCACAGGTGAGGACCAGAGTCAACAGATCTGGGTGAGGCCCAGTTAGGATCAGAGTCAACAGTTCCAGGTGAGGCTAAGAAGGAGTCCACAGCAATCAGGTCCAGGTGGGGAAAAAAGTCACGAGGACTGGGTGAGGCCCAGATGGGGACACAGATTCACCAGGTCCAAGTGATTCCAGGTGGTGACCAGAGATACCAGATTCACCAGGTCCAGGTGATTCCCAGGTGGTGACCAGAATTACCAGATACACCAGGTCCAAGTCAGGCCCACGTAGGGGCCTGTGTCACCAGGTATGCGTGAGGCCCAAGTGGCAACCCCACTCACCAGGTCAGGTGAGGCCTACCTGCAGGCCATGCAAAGTAACCGGGTACCGATAATGCCAAGGTAGGGACCAGAGTTACCAGGTCCAGGTGAGGACAACCTGCAGGCCATGCAGTGGAACCAGGTCCCCATGATGCCCAGGTAGGGACCAGTAACCAGGTCCAAATGAGGCCAAGATGGAGCATATTCACTAAGTCCAGCCGAGTCCCAGTTGAGGACCAGAGACACCAGATCTGGTTGAGGCTAGAGGGGTACCAGAATCACCTGGTCCAGGTGACATCCAGATGGGGACCAGAGTCACCAGGTCAGGGTGAGGCCCAGAGAGGTTTCAGAGTCATCATGTCCAGGTGTGGCTCAGGTGTGGAACAGAGTCACCAGGTACCAATGATAACCAGGTGAGGACCAGATTCACCAGGCCTGAGTCACGCGCAGAGAGGATAAGAGTCACCAGTTCCAGGTGAGGCCAAGAAAGATTGCAAAGCAATCAGCTCCAGGTGGGGAACAAAGTCACCAGGACTGGGTGAGGCCCAGATGGGGACCAGATTCACCAGGTCCAGGTGATTCCCAGGTGGTGACAAGGGTTACCTGTTCCGGGTGAGGACCAGGTAGGACCAAGTTCACCAGGTCCAAGTGAGGCCCACGTGAGACCTGTGTCACCAGGTATGGTGAGGCCCAGATGGCAAGCCCACTCTCCAGGTCCAGGTGAGCCTATCTGCAGGCCATGCAGAGGAACCGTGTCCCGATGATGCCCAGGTAGGGACCAGAGTTACCAGGTCAAGAAGAGGCCAACCTGCAGACCATTATGTGGAACCATGTCCCGATGTTGCCCACGTAGGGACCAGAGTCACCAGGTCCAAATGAGGCACAGATGGAGCATATTCACTAGGTCCAGGTGAGGCCCAGTTGACGACCAGAGGCCCCAGATCTGGTTGAGGCCCAGGGGGTACCTGATTCACCTGGTCTAGGTGACATCCAGATGGGGACCAGAGTAACCATGTCAGGGTGAGGCCCAGAGTGGATCCAGAGTCATCATGTCCAGGTGAGGCTCAGGTGTGGAACAGAGTATCCAGGTCATAATTGTCCAAGGTGAGGACCAGAGTCACCAGATCTGGGAAAGGCCCAGTTACGATCAGAGTTACCACTTCCAGGTGAGGCCAAGAAGGTGTCCACAGCAATCAGGTCCAGGTGGGGAACAAAGTCACCAGGTCTAGGTGATGCCCAGGTGATGACCACATTTACCAGTTCCGGGTGAGGACTAGGTAAGGACCAAATTCACCAGGTCCAAGTGAGGCCCACGTGGGGACCTGTGTCAACAGGCATGGGTAAGACCCAGGTGGGAACTCCACTCACCAGGTCAAGATGAGGCCTACCTGCAGGCCATGCTGAGGAACCATGTCCCGATGATGCCCAGGTAGGGACCAGAGTTACCAGGTCCAGGTGAGGCAAACCAGCAGGCCATGCAGTGGAACCATTTCCAGATGATGCCCAGTGAGTGACCAGAGTCACCAGGTCCAAATGAGGCCCAGATGGAGCATATTCACTAGGTCCAGGTGAGGCCCAGTTGAGGACAAGAGTCACCAGATCTGGTTGAGGCCTAGAGGGGTTCCAGAATCCCCTGGTCCAGGTGACATCCAGATGGGACCAGATCACCAGGTCAGGGTGAGGCCCAGAGAGGTCCAAGAGACATCATGTCCAGTTAAGGCTCAGGTGTGGAACACAGTAACCAGGTACCAATGATGCCCAGGTGAGGACCAGAGTCACCAGGTCTCGGTGACGCACAGATAGGATCAGAGTCACCAGTACCAAGTGAGGCCAAGAAAGAGTCCAGAGCAATCAGTTCCAGGTGGGAAACATAGTCCCAGGACTGGGTTAGGCCCAGATGGGGACCAGATTCACCAGGTCCACGTGAGGCCCAGGTTGTGACCAGATTCCCGGGGTCTGGGAGAAGACCAGGTAAGGGCCAGATTCACCAGGTCCAAGAGGCCCACGTGCAGACCTGAGTCCAGGTATGTGTGAGGCCCAGGTGGCATCCCACTAACCAAGTCCAGGTGAGGCCAACCTGCAGGCCAGAGTCACCAGATCGAGGTTAGGCCCTAGTGGGGACCGGAGTCACCAGGTAAATGTGAGTCTACAAGTACACACAGTCACCAGGTCCAGGTGTGGTTCATGTGGGAACGAGAGTCACAGGTCCAGGTGAGACCCACGTGGGGACGACAGTCTCCAGGTCCAGATTGAGGCCTCGGTTGGGGGACCAGGTCATCAGGACCAGTTGAGGCCAAAGTGCGGAGCAAAGTTATCATGTCCATGTGAGGCCCAGGTGCGGAACAGAGTAACCATGTCCCATTGTTGCCAGGTGGGAAAAGAGTCACAAGGTCCAGACGAGGCCTAAGTGAGGAGTAGATTCACCAGGTCCTGTTGAGGCCGAGTTGAGGACCAGTGACCCAGCTCCGGGTGAGTCCCGAGGGGGACCAGAGTCACCCGGTTCTGGTGATATCCAGGGGGGACCAGAGTCAGCACGTCAGGGTGAGGCCCAGAGGGGACGAGAATCACTAGGTCCAGGTGAGGCCCCGATGTGGAACTCAGAAACCAGGTCCCATGATATCCATATGAGGACCTGAGTCACCGATCCAGGTGAGGTCCCTGTGGGAACCAGTCACCTCGTCCAGGTGAGGCCCAGGTGGGAACACAGTCACAGGTCCAGGTGAGGCCCAGGTATATAAGAGAGTATCCAGGTCCCAATGATGCCCAGGTAAGGACAAGAGTCAACAGGTCCAGGAGAGGACAAATATGGATCAGAGTCATTGTGTTCCAGGTGAGGCCAGATGGAGACCACAGGAACCAGGTCCAGGAGAGCCCCATATGAGAACCAGAGCCACCAGATCCAGGTGAGGTCCAGGTGGGACCACAGTCACAAGGTCCTGGTGAGGTGCAGGTGGCAACAGGATTCACCAAGTCCAGGTGAGAACCAGGTGGGCGACCAGTCACCAGATCCAGGTGCGGACCAGCTAAGGACCAGATTCACCAGGTCCAAGTGAAGCCCAAGGGTGACCAGAGTCACCAGGTAAGGGTGAGGCCCAGAGGGGATACCAGAGTAACCAGTTTAGTTTGAGGCCCAGAATGGGACCAGAGGTCCCTGGTCAAAGTGAGGCCCAGGTGTGGAATAGAGTATCCAGTTCCCAATGATTCCAGGGAGAGGACCAGAGACACTAGGGCTATGCAGGCCCAGATGGGGAACAGAATCACTAGGTCCTGGTGAGGCATAGAATAAGACCACAGTCACCAGTATCAGGTGAGCCCCTTGTGGGAACCAGAGCCACTCTATCCAGCTGAGTCCCAGGTCCATGTGAGGCCCACGTGAGGACCAGATTCATTAGGGCAAATTGAGGCATAGCTGGGGACAAGAGTCACCAGGTCTGGGTGCGGCCTAGGTGGGGCAAGATTCAGCAGTTCTGAGTTAGGTCAAAGTGGGGAGAGAGAACCAGGTCCAGGTGAGGCCAAACTGAGGACCAGAGTCACCAGATCCAGGTGAGGTCCATGTTGGAAAGAGAGTCACCAGGTCCAGGAGAGTTCCAGGTGGGGACCAGAGTCACCAGATCCAGGTGAAGTACAGGAGGGGACCAGAGTCACCAGATCCAGGTGAAGCCCAGGTGGGGACCAGAGTCAATAGGTCCAGATGAGGCCCAGGTGAGGACCAGAGTTACCAGGTACACGTGAGGCCCCGGTGGGGATCAGAGGCAACAGGTCCATGTGAGGCCGGCTTGGGGACCATGGTCAACAAGTCTACTTGAGGCCCAGATGTGGAACACAGTAAGCAACTCCAGGTGAGTACGCGGTTGTGACATGTGTCACCATGTCCAGGTGAGTCCCAGGTGGGGACCAGGATCACAAGGTACAGTGTAGGCCCTTGAAATTACCAGAGTCAACAGTTCGAGGTGAGGCGCAGGTGGTAACCAGGGTCAGCAGGTCCAAGTCAGGGCAAAGTTGGGATTACGGTCACTAGGGCGGTGTGAGACCCAGAGGGAGACCAGAATCACCTGGTCCAGGTGAGGTCCAGTTGTTGAACACAGTCACCGGGTCCCAATTTTGCCCAGTTGAGGACCATGGTCAAGAGGGCCAGGTGAGGCTCAGATGGAGACCGGAGTCCCCAAAGCAGGTGAAGCCCAGGTGGGGACCATAGTCACCAGATCCAGGGTAGTCTCAGGTGCAGACCAGAATGACCAGGTCCACGTGAGGTGCAGGTGGCAACCACACTCACCAGGTCCCGGTGAGGCCCTGGTGGGGACCAGAGTCACGAGGTACATGAGAAGCTAGAAACACTGCAGCCACCAGGTCCACATGATGTCCATGTGGGAACGAGAATCACCACTTAGATGTGAGGACCCTGTGGGGATCCGACTCACCATGTCCAGGTGAGACCCAGGTGGGAACCAGTGTCACCATGTCCAGGTGTGACGAGGTGAAGACCAGAGATAATAGGTCCGGCTGGGTCACTGTTAGTGAACAGTGTAACCATATCCTGATGCTACCCAGGTGGGTACGAGAGACACCAAGTCCTGGTGAGGCCCAGGTGAGACCAGAGACATGAGGACCAGGTCAGTCCCGATGGGAACCACAGTCACCAGGTCAGGTGAGGCCATGCTTTGGATCAGAGTCACCAGTTACAGGTGAGGCCCAGGTAGAGCCAGAGTCACCTGGTACAGAAGAGGCCAAAGTCAGGACCAGAGTTGCCATGATCAGGTCAGTCCCAGTGGGGAATACAGTAACCATTCCCGAGGATGCCCAGGTAAACCAGAGTCACCATGCCCAGATGCGGCGCTGGTGGGGAGCATGTTCACTAGGTCCCGGTGAGGCCCACTTGGGCCCAGAGTCACCAGGTCAAGTTGAGGCCTAGAGGGGTACCAGATTACCTGGTCTAGGTGAAATCCAGATGGGGACCAGAGTCACCATGTCAGGAGGCCCAGAGGGGATCCAGAGTCATCATGTCCAGGTGAGGCTCACGTGTGGAACAGAGTATCCAGTTCATAATGGTCCACAGGTGAGGACCAGAGTCACTAGATCAGGGTGAGGCCCAGTTAGTATCAGAGTCACCAGTTCCAGGTGAGGCCAAGAAGGAGTCCACATCAATCAGGTCCAGTTGGGGAACAAATCACCAGGAATGGATGACCCCAGATGGGGACCAGATTCACCAGGTCCAGGTGATTCCCAGGTGGTGACCTGAGTTAACAGTTCCGGGTGAGGACCAGGTAAGGTCCAGATTCAACAGGTCCAAGTGAGGCCCACGTGGGGACCTGTGTCACCAGGCATGGGCGAGTCCCAGTGGCAACCCCACTCACCAGGTCTAGGTGAGGCGAACCTGCAGGCCATGCAGAGGAACCATGTCCCGATGATGCCCAGGTAGGGACGAGATTTAACAGGTCCAGGTGAGGCCAACCTGCAACCATGCAGTGAAACCATGTCCCGATGATGCCGAGGTTGGGATCAGAATCACCAGGTCCAATGAGACCCAGATGGAGCATATTTACTAGGTCCAGGTGTGGTGCAGTGGAGTACCAGAGTCACAAGACCTGGTTGAGGCCTAGAGGGGTACCAGAATCACCTGGTCAGGTGACATCCAGATGGGGACCAGAGTCACCAGGTCAGGATGAGGCCCAGAGAGGTTCCAGAGTCAACATGTCCAGGTGAGGCTCAGGTGTGGAACAGAGTCACCAGGTACCAAAGATGCCCAGGTGAGGACCAGAGTCACCAGGTCTGGGTAATGCCCAGATAGGATCAGAGTCACCAGATAGGATCAGAGTCACCAGTTCAAGGTGAGGCCAAGAAATAGTGCACAGCAATCATCCAGGTGGGGAACAAAGTCACCAGGACTGGGTGATGCCCAGATGGGGACCACATTGACCAGGTCCAGGTGAGGCCCAGGGGGTGACCAGAGACCCCGGGTATGGGAGACGACCAGGTCTCCCATAGACCAGATTCACCAGGTCCAAGAGGCCGACGAGGGGCCTGTGTCCCCAGGTACGGGTGAGGCACAGGTGGCAACCACACTCACCAGGTCCAGGAGAGGCCATCTTTCGCGCCATGCAGAGGAACCGTGTCCCGATGATGCCCATGTAGGAACCAGAGTTACCAGGTCCAGGTGATGCCAACCTGCAGGCCATGCAGTGGAACCATGTACCGATGATGCCGAGGGAGGGACCAGAGTCACCAGGTCCAAATGAGGCCCAGATGGAGCATATTCACTAGGTCCAGGTGAGGCCCAGTTGAGGACCAGAGTCACCAGATCTGGTTGAGGCTCAGAGGGGTACCAAAATCCTGCTCCAGGTGACATCCAGATGGGGACCAGAGTCACCAGGACAGGGTGAGGCCCAGAGAGGTTCCAGAGTCATCATGTCCAGGTTAGGCTCAGGTGTGGAACTGAGTCACCAGGTACCAAGATGCCCACATGAGGACCAGAGTCACCAGGTCTGGGTAATGCCCAGATAGGATCAGAGTCACCAGATAGGATCAGAGTCACCAGTTGCAGGTGAGGCAAAGAAAGAGTCCACAGCAATCAGTTCCAGGTGGGGAACAAAGTAACCAGGACTGGGTGAGGCCCAGATGGGGACCAGTTCCCCTTCTCCAGGTGAGGCCCAGGTGATGACCAGAGTCCCCAGGTTGGGAGAAGACGAGGTAAGGACCAGATTCACCAGGTCCAAGAGGCCCACGTGGGGACCTGAGTCACCAGGTATGGGTGAGCCACAGGTGGCAATCCCACTCACCAGGTTCAGGTGAGGCCAACCTGCAGGCGGTGCGCGGAACCATGCCGATGATGCCCAGGTAGGGACCCGAGTCACCAGGTCCAAATAAGGCCAACATGGAGCATATTCACTAAGTCCACGTGAGGCCCAGTTGAGGACCAGAATCACCAGATATGCTTGAGGCCTAGATGGGAACCAGAATCACCCAGTCCGGGTTACGTCCTAATGGGGACCAGAGTCACCAGGTCAGGGTGAGGCCCAGAGAAGTTCCAGAGTCATCATGACCAGGTGAGGCTCAGGTGTGGAACAGAGTCAGCAGGTACGAATGATGCCCAGGTGAGGACCAGAGTCAACAGGTCTGGGTGACGCGCAGATAGGATCAGAGTCACCAGTTCCAGGTGAGGCCAAGAAAGAGTCCACAGCAATCAGGTCAAGGTGTGGAACAAAGTCACCAAGAATGGGTGAGGCCCAGATTGGGACCAGATTCACCAGATCCAGGTGAGGCCCAGGTGGTGACCAGAGTCATCGGGTCTGGGAGAGGACCAGGTAAGGACCAGATTCACCAGGTCCAAGAGGCTCACGTGGGGACCTGAGTCACCAGGTATGGGTGAGGCCCTAGTGGCAACGCACTCACCAGGTCCAGGTGAGGCCAACCTGCAGGCCAGAGTCATCAGATCCAGGTGAGGCCCTAGTGGGGACCCGAGTCACCAGGTAAATGTGAGTCTACAAGAACACCACAGTCACCAGGTCCAAGTGTGGTTCATGTGGGAACGAGAGTCACCAGGTCCAGGTGAGACCCAGGTGGGGACCATAGTCACCAGGTCCAGATTGAGGACTAGGTAGGGGGACCAGAGTCATCAGGACTTGTTGAGGCCAAAGTGTGGAGCAAAGTTATCATGTCCAGGTGAGGCCCAGGTGGGGAACAGAGTAACCATGTCCCATTGATGCCAGGTGGGAAAAGAGTCACAAGGTCCAGACGAGGCCTAAGTGAGGAGTAGATTCACCAGGTCCTGTTGAGGCCCAGCTGAGGACAAGTGTCGCCAGCCCGGGTGAGTCCCAGAGGGGGACCAGAGTCACCCGGTCCTGGTGATATCCAGGTGGGAGCCAGAGTCAGCACGTCAGGGTGAGGCCCAGAGGGGACGAGAATCACTAGGTCCAGGTGAGGCCTCGATGTGGAACTGAGAAACCAGGTCCCATGATGCCCATATGAGGACCTGAGTCACCAGGTCCAGGTGAGGTCCTGTGGGAACCAGTCACCCGGTCCAGGTGAGGCCCAGGTGGGACCAGAGTCACCAGGTCCAGGTGAGGCCCAGGTATATAAGAGAGTATCCAGGTCCCAATGATGCCCAGGTAAGGACAGAGTCAACAGGTCCAGGAGAGGCCCAAATATGGTTCAGAGTCATTGTGTTCCAGGTGAGGCCAGATGGAGACCACAGGAACCAGGTCCAGGAGAGCCCCATATGGGAACCAGAGCCACCAGATCCAGGTGATGTCTGGGTGGAACCACAGTCACAAGGTTCAGGGGAGGCGCAGGTGGCAACAGGTTTCACCAAGTCCAGGTGAGGCCCAGGTAGACCGGTCACCAGATCCAGGAGCGGAACAGCTAAGGACCAGATTCACCAGGCCCAAGTGAAGCCCAAGGGGTGACCAGAGTCACCAGGTAGGGGTGAGGCCCAGAGGGGAACCAGAGTAACCAGTTTAGTTTGAGGCACAGAATGGGACCCTAGGTCCCTGGTGAAAGTGAGGCGCAGATGTGGAATAGAGTATCCAGATCCCAATGATGCCTGGGTGAGGAAAAGATTTACTAGGGCCATGCAGGCCCAGATGGGGAACAGAATCACTAGGTCCTGGTGAGGCATAGAATAAGACCACAGTCAGCAGTATCAGGTGAGCCCCTTGTGGGAACCAGAGCCACTCTATCCAGCTGAGTCCCAGGTCCTTGGAGGCCCACGTGAGGACCAGATTCATCAGGTCGAATTGAGGCATAGCTGGGGACAAGAGTCACCAGGTCTGCGTGCGGCCTAGGTGGCAAGATCAGCAGTTCTGAGTTAGGTCAAAGTGGGGACGAGAGACACCAGGTCCAGGTGAGGCCAAACTGAGGACCATAGTCACCAGATCCAAGTGAGGTCCATGTTGGAAAGTGAGTCACCAGGTCCAGGAGAGGTTCAGGTATGGACCAGAGTCACCAGTTCCAGGTGAAATCCAGGTGGGGACCAGAGTCACCAGTTCCAGGTGAAGCCCAGGTGGGGACCAGAGTCACTAGGTCCAGATGAGGCCCAGGTGAGGACCAGAGTCACCAGATCTGGGAGAGGCCCAGTTGTGATCAGTTACCACTTCCAGGTGAGGCCAAGAAGGTGTCCACAGCAATCAGGTCCACGTGGGGAACAAAGTCACCAGGACTAGGTGATGCCCAGGTGGTGGTGACCAGATTTACCAGTTCCGGGTGAGGACTAGGTAATAGGATCAGAGTCACCAGTTCAAGGTGAGGGCAAGAAAGAGTCCAGAGCAATCAGGTCCAGTTGGGGAACATAGTCACCAGGACTGGGTTAGGCCCAGATGGACCCAGATTCACCAGGTCCAGGTGAGGCCCATGTTGTGACCAGATTCCCCGGGTCTGGGAGAAGTCCAGGTAAGGGCCAGATTCACCAGGTCCAAGAGGCCCATGTGGGGACCTGAGTCACCAGGTAAGGGTGAGGCCCAGGTGGCATCAACTAATCAAGTCCAGGTGAGGTCAACCGGCAGGCCAGAGTCACCAGGACCAGGGGAGGCCCAAGGGGTGACCAGAGTCACCAGGTAAGGGTGAGGTTAAGAGGGGGAACCAGAGTAACCAGTTTAGTTTGAGGCCCAGAATGGGACCAGCGGTTCCTGGTAAAAGTGAGGCCCAGGTGTGGAATAGAGTATCCAGGTCCCAATGATGCCTGAGTGAGGACCAGAGTCACTAAGGCCATGCAGGCCCAGATGGGGAACAGAATCACTAGGTTCTGGTGAGGCATAGAATAAGACCACATTCAGCAGTATCAGGTGAGCCCTAGTGGGAACCAGAGCCACTCTTTCCAGCTGAGTCCCAGGTAAATGTGAGGTCCACGTGAGGACCAGATTCATCAGGTCGAATTGAGGAATAGCTAGGGACAAGAGTCACCAGGTCTGGGTGCGTAATAGGTGGGGCAAGATTCAGCAGTTCTGAGTTAGGTCAAAGTGGGCAAGAGAGACACCAAGTCCAGGAGAGGTCCAGATTGGGATCAGAGTCACCAGATCCAGGTGAAGTCCAGATGGGGACCAGAGTCTCCAGATCCAGGTGAAGCCCAGGTGGGGACCAGAGTCTCTAGGTCCAGATGAGGCCCAGGTGAAGACCAGAGTTACCAGGTACACGTGAGGCCCCGGTGGGGATCAGAGGCAACAGGTCCATGTGATGCCGGCTTGGGGACCATGGTCAACAGGTCTACTTGAGGCCCAGGTGTGGAACACAGTAAGCAGGTCCAGGTGAGTCCCCATGGTGACAAGAGTCACCACGTCCAGGTGAGGCCCAGGTTCGGACCAGGATCACCAGGTACAGGGAGGCCCTTGAAAGAACCAGAGTCAACAGTTCGAGTTCAGGCGCAGGTTTCAACCAGGGACAGCAGGTCTAAGTCAGGGGAAAGTGGGGTTCACAGTCACTAGGGAATGGTGAGACCCAGAGGGGCACCAGAGTCACGTGGTCCAGGTGAGGTCCAGTTGTGGAACACAGTCACCGCGTCCCAATTTTGCCCAGTTGAGACCATGGTCAACAGGGCCTGGTGAGCCTCACATGGGGACGAGAGTCCCCAAATCCAGGTGAAGCCCAGGTGGGGACCACAGTCACCAGATCCAGGGTAGTCTCAGGTGCAGACCAGAATCACCAGGTCCAGGTGAGGTGCAGGTGGCAACCACACTCACCAGGTCCCGGTGAGGCCCTGGTGGGGACCAGTGTCACGAGGTACATGAAACTAGAAACACCGCAGCCACCAGGTCCACATGATGTCCATGTGGGAACGAGAATCACAGTTATAGGTTAGGACCAGGTGGGTATCTGACTCACCATTCCAGGTGAGACCCAGGTGGGAACGAGTGTCACCATGTCCAGGTGTGGCCCAGGTGAAGACCAGAGTTAATAGGTCCGGCTGGTCACTGTTAGTGAACAGTGTAACCATATCCTGATGCTACCCAGGTGTGTACCAGAGACACCAGGTCCTGGTGAGGCCCAGGTGGGACCAGAGACATGAGGTCCAGGTGAGTCCCGATGGGAACCAGTCACCAGTCAGGAGAGGCCATGCTTGGATCAGAGTCACCAGTTACAGGTGAGGCCCAGGTGGAGCCAGAGTCACCTGGTACAGAAGAGGCCAAAGTAAGGACCAGAGTTACCAGGATCAGGTCAGTCCCAGTGGGAAACAGAGTAACCATGTCCCGATGATGCCCAGGTAGACCCAGCGTCACCAGGTCCAGATGAGGCGCAGGTGGGGAGCATATTCACTAGGTCCGGTGACCCAGTTGAGGACCAGTGTCACCAGGTCTATTTGAGCCTAGAGGGGTACCAGATTCACCTGGTCTAGGTGACATCCAGATGGGGACCAGAGTCACCATGTCAGGGTGAGGCCCAGAGGGATCCAGAGTCATCATGTCCAGGTGAGGCTCAGGTGTGGAACAGAGTATCCAGGTCATAATGGTCCACAGGTGAGGACCAGAGTCACCAGATCTGGGTGAGGCCCAGTAGGATCAGAGTCACAGTTCCAGTTGAGGCAAGAAGGAGTCCACAGCAATCAGGTCCAGGTGGGGACAAAGTCACCAGGAATGGGTGAGGCCCAGATGGGGACCAGATTCACCAGGTCCAGGTGATTCCCAGGTGGTGACAGGGTTACCAGGCGGGTGAGGACCAGGTAAGGACAGATTCACCAGGTCCAAGTGAGGCCCACGTGGGGACCTGTGTCACTGGTATGGGTGAGGCCCAGGGGCAAGCCATAGATGAGGCAACCATAGGCCATGGATGATGGAACCATTTCCCGATGATGCCCAGTGAGTGACCAGAGTCACCAGGTCCAAATGAGGCCCAGATGGAGCATATTCACTAGGTCCAGGTGAGGCCCAGTTGAGGACAAGAGTCACCAGATATGGTTGAGCCTAGAGGGTTCCAGAATCACCTGGTCCAGGTGACATCCAGATGGGGACAGATCACCAGGTCAGGGTGAGGCCCAGAGGGTCCAGAGACATCATGTACAGGTGAGGCTCAGGTGTGGAACAAGTAACCAGGTACCAATGATGCCCAGGTGAGGACGAGAGTCACCAGGTCTGGGTGACGCATGATAGGATCAGAGTCACCAGTTCAAGGTGAGGCCAAGAGAGTCCAGCAACAAGTCCAGGTGGGGGGAAATAGTCACCAGGACTGGGTTAGGCCCAGATGGGGACCAGATTCACCAGGTCTAGGTGAGGCCCAGGTGTGTGACAACATTCCCGGGTCTGGGAGAGACCAGGTAAGGCCAGATTCACCAGGTCCAAGAGGCCCACGTGGGGACCTGAGTCACAGGTATGGGTGAGGACCAGGTGGCATCCCACTAACCAAGTCCAGGTGAGGCCAACTGCAGGCCAGAGTCACCAGATCCAGGTGAGGCCCTAGTGGGGCCAGAGTCACCAGGTAAATGTGAGTCTACAAGTACACCACAGTCACCAGGTCCAGGTGTGATTCATGTGGGAACGAGAGTCACAAGGTCCAGGTGAGACCCAGTTGTGAATGCAGTCTCCAGGTCCAGATTGAGGCCTAGGTGCGGGGACCAGAGTCATCGGGACGAGTTGAGGCCAAAGTAGGAGCAAAGTTATCATGTCCAAGTGAGGCCCAGGTCGGGAACAGAGTAAAAATGTCCCATAGATGCCAGGTGGGAAAAGAGTCACAAGGTCCAGGGATCCCTGGTGGCGCAGCGGTTTTGGCGCTGCCTTTGGCCCAGGCGTGATCCTGGAGACCCGGGATCAAATCCCACGTCGGGCTCTCGGTGCATGGAGCCTGCTTTCTCCCTCTGCCTGTGTCTGCCTCTCTCTCTCTCTCTCTCTGTGTGACTATCATAAATAAATAAAAATTAAAAAAAAATTAAAAAAAAAAAAAAAAAGAGTCACAAGGTCCAGACGAGGCCTAAGTGAGGAGTAGATTCACCAGGTCCTGTTGAGGCCCAGTTGAGTATCGTGTCCCCAGCTCTGGGTGATTCCCAGAGGGGGACAGAGACACCCCAATTCTGGTGTGAGTCAGGTGCGGACCAGAGTCACCACGTCAGGGTGAGGCCCAGAGGGAACGAGAATCACTAGGTCCAGGTGAGGCCCCGATGTGGAACTGAAGAAAAACAGGTCCCATGATGCACATATGAGGACCTGAGTCACCAGGTCCAGGTGAGGTCCCTGTGGAACCAGTCACCTCGTCCAGGTGAGGCCCAAGTGGGACCACAGTCACCAGTTCCAGGTGAGGCCCAGGTATATAAGAGAGTATCCAGGTCCCAATGATGCCCAGGTAAGGTCCAGAGTCAACAGGTCCAGGAGAGGCCCAAATATGGATCAGAGTCATTGTGTTCCAGGGGAGGCCAGATGGAGACACAGGAAAAGGTCCAGAGAGAAGACCCATATGGGAACCAGAGCCACCAGATCCAGGTGAGGTCCAGGTGGGACCACAGTCACAAAGTCCAGGTGAGGCGCAGGTGGCAACAGGATTCACCAAATCCAGTGAGGCCCAGGTGGGTCCAGTCTCCACGATCCAGGTGCGGACCAGCTTAGGACCAGATTCACCAGGCCCAAGTGAATCCCAAGGGGTGACCAGAGTCACCAGGTAAGGGTGAGACCTAGAGGGGGGGTACCAGAGTAACCAGTTTAGTTTGAGGCTCAGAATGGGACCAGAGGTCCTGGTCAAAGTTGAGGCCCAATTGTGGAATAGAGTATCCAGGTCCCAATGATGCCTGGGTGTGGACCAGAGTCACTAGGGCCATGCAGGCCCAGATGGGGAACAGAATCACTAGGTCCTGGTTGAGGCATAGAAAAAGACCACAGTCACCCAGTATCAGGTGAGCCCTTGTGGGAACAGAGCCACTCTATCCAGCTGAGTCCCAGGTCCATGTGAAGCCCACGTGAGGACCAGATTCATCAGGTCGAATTGAGGCATAGCTGGGGACAAGAGTCACCAGGTCTGGGTGCGGCCTAGGTGGGCAAGATTCAGCAGTTCTGAGTTAGGTCAAAGTGGGGACGAGAGACCACAGGTCCAGGTGAGGCCAAACTGTAAGTACCAGATTCATCACATCCAGGTGAGGTCCATGTTGGAAAGAGAGTCACAGGTCCAGGAGAGGTCCATGTGGGACCAGAGTCACTAGATCCAGGTGAAGTCCAGGTGGGACCAGAGTCACCAGATCGAGGTGAAGCCCAGGTGGGGACCAGAGTCACTAGGGGCAGATGAGGCCCAGGGAGGACCAGAGGTTACCAGTACACGTGAGGATCCGGTGGGGATCAGAGGCAACATTTCCATGTGAGGCCGGCTTGGGGACCATGGTCCACAGGTCCACTTGAGTCCCAGGTGTGGAACACAGTAAGCAGGTCCAGGTGAGTCCCCCGTGGTGACAAGTGTCACCAGTCCAGGTTAGGTCCAGGTGGGGACCAGGATCACCAGGTACAGGGGAGGCCCTTGAAAGAACCAGAGTCAACAGGTCGAGGTCAGCGCAGGTGGCAACCAGGGTCAGCAGGTCCAAGTCAAGCCAAAGGGGACTTCACAGTCATAGGGCACGGTGAGACCCAGAGGGGGAGGCATAGTCCCTGGTCAGGTGAGGTTCAGTGTGGAACACAGTCACCAGGTCCCAATTTGCCCAGTTAGGACCATGGTCAACAGGGCCAGGTGAGGCCCAGATGGGGACCGAGTCCCGAAATCCAGTGAAGCCCAGGTGGGGACCACAGTCACCAGATCCAGGGTAGGCTCAGGTGCTGACCAGAATCAACCAGGTCCAGGTGTGGTGCAGGTGACAACCAACTCACCAGGTCCCGGTAAGGCACTGGTGGGGTACAAGACAAGTCACGAGGTACATTAGAAGCTAGAAACACATGGGATCCCTGGGTGGGCGCAGGTTTTGGCGCCTGCCTTTGGACCAGGGCGCGATCCTGGAGACCCGGATCGATCCTACGTCGGGCTCCCGGTGCATGGAGCCTGCTTCTCCCTCTGCCTGTGCTGCCTCTCTCTCTCTGTGACTATCATAAATAAATAAAAATTAAAAAAAAGATGCTAGAAACACTGCGGCCAACAGGTCCACATGATCTCCATGTGGGAACGAGAATCACCAGGTACAGGTGAGGACCAGGTGGGGATCCGACTCACCATGTCCAGGTGAGATCCACGTGGGAAACAGTGTCACCATGTCCAGGTGTGGCCTAGGTGAAGACCAGAGTTAATAGGTCCGGCTGGGTCACTGTTAGTGAACAGTATAACCATATCCTGCTGCTACCCAGGTGGGTAGCAGAGACACCAGGTCCTGGTGAGGCCCAAGTTGGACCAGAGACATGAGGTGCAGGTGAGGTCCCGATGGGAACCACAGTCACCCGGTCAGGTGAGGCCATGCTTAGGATCAGAGTCACCAGTTCCAAGTGAGGCCCAGGTGGAGCCAGAGTCACCTGGTACAGAAGAGGCCAAAGTCAGGACCAGAGTTACCAGGATCAGGTCACTCCAAGTGGGAATAGAGTAATCATGTCCCGGTGATGCCCAGGTATAACCAGAGTCACCAGGCCCAGCTGTGGCGCAGGTGGGGAGCATGTTCACTAGGTCCTGTTGAGGCCCAGTTGAGGACCAGAGTCACCAGGTCTAGGTGAGGCCTAGAGGGGTACCAGATTCACCTGGTCTAGTGACATCCAGATGGGGACCAGAGTCCCCATGTCAGGCTGAGGCCCAGAGTGGATCCAGAGTAAACATATCCAGGTGAGGCTCAGGTGTGGAACAGAGTATCCAGGTCATAATGGTCCACAGGTGAGGACCAGAATCACCAGATCTGGGTGAGGCCCAGTTAGCATCAGAGTCAGCAGTTCCTGGTTAGCCAAGAAGGAGTCCACAGCAATCAGGTCCAGGTGGGGAAAAAGTCAACAGGACTGGGTGAAGCCCAGATGGGGACCAGGAAAACCAGGCCCAGGTGATTCCCATGTGGTGACCAGAGTTACCAGTTCCGGGTGACCACCAGGTAAGGACCAGATTCACCAGGTCCAAGTGAGGCCCACGTGGGGACCTGTGTCCCTAGGCAAGGGTGAGGCCCAGGTGACAAACCCACTCACCAGGTCCAGGTGAGGCCAACCTGCAGGCCATGCAGAGGAACCAGGTCCCAATGATGCCCAGGTAGGGACGAGAGTTACCAGGTCCAGGTGAGGCCAACCTACAGGCCATGCAGTGGAACCATGTCCCGATGATGCCCAGGTAGGGACCAGAGTTACCAGGTCCAGGTGAAGCCAACCTGCAGGTCATGCAGTGGAACGATGTCCCGATGATGCCCAGGTAGGTACCAGAGTCACCAGGTCCAAATGAGGCACAGATGGAGCATATTCACTGGGTCCAGGTGAGGCCCAGTTGAGGATCAGAGACACCAGACCTTGTTGAGTCCCAGACGGGTACCATAATCCCCTGGACCAGGTGACATCCATATGGGGACCAGAGTCACTACGTTAGCTTGATATCCAGAGTGGTTCCAGAGTCATCATGTCCAGGGGAGCCTCAGTGGGGAACAGAGTCACCAGGACCAATGATGCCCAGGTGAGGACCAGAGTAACCAGGTACACGTGAGGCCCCGGTGGGGATCAGAGGCAACAGGTTCATGTGAGGCCGGCCTGGGGACCATGGTCAACAGGTCTATTGAGGCCCAGGTGTGGAACACAGTAAGCAGGTCCAGGTGAGTCCCCAGTGGTGACAAGAGTCACCATGTCCAGGCGAAGCCCGGTGGGGACCAGGATCACCAGGTACATGGGAGGCGTTTGAAAGAACCAGAGTCACAGTTTGACGTCAGGCGCAGGTTCCAACCAGGGTCAGCAGGTCCAAGTCAGGCCAAAGTGGGTTTCACAGTCACTAGGGCACGGTGAGACCCAGAGGGGAACCAGAGTCCGTGGTCCAGGTGAGTTCCAGTTGTGGAACACAGTCACTGCGTCCCAATTTTGCCCAGTTGAGGACCATGGTCAACAGGGCCAGGTGAGCCCAGATGGGGTCCGGAGTTCCCAAATCCAGGTGAAGCCCAGGTGGGGACCACAGTAACTAGATCCAGTGTAGTCTCAGGTGCACACCAGAATCACCAGGTGGAGGTGAGATGCAGGTGGCAACCACACTGACCAGATCCGGTGAGGCCCTGGTGGGGACCAGAGTCACGAGGTACATGAGAAGCTAGAAACACTGCAGCCACCAGGTCCACATGATGTCCATGTGGAAACGAGAATCACCAGTTAAATATGAGGACCAGGTGGGGATCCGAGTCACCATGTCCAGGTGAGACCCAGGTGGGAACCAGTGTCACCATGTCCAGGTGTGGCCCAGGTGAAGACCAGAGTTTATAGGTCCGGCTGGATCACTGTTAGTGAACAGTGTAACCATATCGTAATGCTACCCAGGTGGGTACCAGAGACACCAGGCCCTGGTGAGGCCCAGGTGGGACCAGAGACATGAGGTCCAGGTGAGGTCCTGATGGGAACCACAGTCACCATGTCAGGTGAGACCATGCTTAGAATCAGAGTCACCAGTTACAGGTGAGGCCCAGTTAGAGCCAGAATCACCTGGTACAGAAGAGGCCAAAGACAGGACCAGAGTAACTAGGATCAGGTCAGTCCCAGTGGGGAACAGAGTAACCATGTCCCGATGATGCCCAGATAGAACCAGCGTCACCAGGTCCAGATGAGGCGCAGGTGGGGAGCATATTTACCAGGTCCCGTTGAGGCCCTGTTGAGGACCAGAGACACCAAGTCTTGTTGAGGCCTAGAGGGGTACCAGATTCACCTGATCTAGGTGACATCCAGATGGGGACCAGAATCACCATGTCAGGTTGAGGCCAAGAGGGTATCCAGAGTCATCATGTCCAGGTGAGGCTCAGGTGTGGAACAGAGTATCCAGGTCATAATGGTCCACAGGAGAGGACCAGAGTCAACAGATCTGGGTGAGGCCCAGTTAGGATCAGTGTCACCAGTTCCAGTTGAGGCCAAAGCAGTCCACAGCAATCAGGTCCAGGTGGGGAAAAAGTCAACAGGACTGTGTAGGCCCAGATGGGGACCAGATTCACCAGGTTCAGGTGATTCCCAGGTGGTGACCAGGGTTACCATTTCCGGTGAGGACCAGGTAAGGACCAGATTCACCAGGTCCAAGTGAGGCCCACGTGGGGACCTGTGTCACCAGGTATGGGTGAGCACCAGGTGGCAACCCCATCACTAGGGCCAGGTGAGGCCAACCTGGAGGCCATGCAGAGGAACCGTGTCCCGGTGATGCCCAGGTAGGGACCAGAGTTACCAGGTCCATCTGAGGCCAACCTGCAGGCCATGCAGTGGATCCATGTCCCGATGATGCCCAGGTAGTGACCAGAGTCACCAGGTCCAAATGAGGCCCAGATGGAGCATATTCAATAGGTCCAGGTGAGGCCCAGTTTAGGACCAGAGTCACCAGAACTGGTTGAGTCCTAGAGGGGTACCAGAATCACCTGGTCCATGTGACATCCAGATGGAGACCAGAGTCACCAGGTCAGGGTTAGGCCCAGAGTGGTTCCAGAGTCCAGAGCCTCAGGTCCAGGTGAGGCTCAGGTGTGGAACAGAGTCACCAGGTACCAATGATGCCCAGGTGAGGACCAGAGTCACCAGGTCTGGGTGACACGCAGATAGGATCAGAGTCACCAGGTCCAGGTGAGGCCATGAAAGAGTCCACAGCAATCAGGTCAAGGTGGGGAACAAAGTCACCAGGACTGAGTGAGGCCAAGATGGGGACCAGATTCACCAGGTCCAGGTGAGGCCCAGGTGGTGACCAGAGTCCCCGGGTCTGGGAGAGGACCAGGTAAATACCAGATTCACCAGGTAGAAGAGGCCCACATGGGGACCTGAGTCACCAATTATGGGTGAGGCCCAGGTGGCATCCACACTAATTAGGTCCATGTGAGGCCAACCTGCAGGTCAAGTCACCTGATCCACGTGAGGACCTAGTGGGGACTGGAGTCACCAGTTAAAAATGATTCTACAAAAACAACACAGTCACCAGATCCTGGTGTGGTTCATGTGGGTACGAGAGTCACCAGGTCCAGGTGAGACCCAGGTCGGGACCACAGTCACCAGGTCCAGGTGAGGCCCAGGTGGGACCACAGTCACCAGGTCCAGGTGAGGCCTAGGTCGGGGGACCAGAGTCATTAGGACTAGTTGAGGCCAAAGTGTGGAGCAAAGTTATGAGGTCCATGTGAGGCCCAGTTGTGGAAGAGTAACCATGTCCCATTGACGCCAGGTGCGGAAAGAGTCACAAGGTCCAGACGAGGCCTTCATGAGGAGTAGATTCACCAGGTCCTGTTGAGGCCCAGTTGAGGACCAGTGTCCCCAGCTCCGGGTGAGTCCCAGAGGGGGACCAGTGTCACCCGGTTCTGGTGATATCCAGGTGGGGACAAGAGTCACCACGTCAGGGTGAGGCCCAGAGGGGGACGAAAATCACTAGGTCCAGATGAGACCCCGATGTGGAACTGAGAACCCTGGTCCCGTGATGCCCATATGAGGACCTGAGTCACCAGGTCCAGGTGAGGTCCCTGTGGGAACCAGTCACCTCGTCCAGGTGAGGCCGAGGTGGGACCACAGTCACCAGGTCCAGGTGAGTCCCAGGGATTTAGAGAGTATCCAGGTCCCAATGATGCCCAGGTAAGGACCAGAGTCAACAGGTCCAGGAGATGACCAAATATGGATCAGAGTCATTGTGTTCCAGGTGAGGCCAGAAGGAGACCACAGGAACCAGATCCAGGGGAGCCCCATATGGGAACCAGAGCCAACAGATCAGGGTGAGGTCCAGTTGTGACCACAGTCAGAAGGCCCAGGTGAGGCGCAGGTGGCAACAGGATTCACCAAGTCCAGGTCAGGCCTAGGTGGCCACCAGTCACCAGATCCAGATGCGGACCAGCTAAGGACCAGATTCACCAGGCCTAAATGAAGCCCAAGGGGTGACCAGAGTCACCAGGTAAGGGTGAGGCCCAGAGCGGAACCAGAGTAACCAGTTTAGTTTGAGGCCCAGAATGGGACCAGAGATCCCTGGTCAAAGTGAGGCCCAATTGTGGAATAGAGTATCCAGGTCCCAATGATGCCTGGGTGTGGACCAGAGTCACTAGGGTCATGCAGGCCCAGATGGGGAACAGAATCACTAGGTCCTGGTGAGGCATAGAATAAGACCACTGGTGGATAAGTCACCAGTATCAGGTGAGCGCCTTGTTGGAACCAGAGCCACTCTATCCAGCTGAGTCCCAGGTCCATGTGAGGCCCATGTGAGGACCAGATTCATCAGGTCGAATTGAGGCATAGCTGGGGACAAGAGTCACCAGGTTTGGGTGCGGCCTAGGTGGGGCAAGATTCAGCAGTTCTGAGTTAGGTCAAAATGGGGACAAGAGACACCAGGTCCAGGTGAGGCCAAACTGAGGACCAGAGTCACCAGATCGAGGTGAGGCCCAGAGCGGGACGAGAATCACTAGGAACAGGTGAAGCCCTGATGTGGAACTGAGAATCCAGGTGAATGCTGCCCATATGAGGACCTGAGTCACCAGGTCCAGATGATGCCCCTGTGGGACCAGTCACCTCCTTCAGGTGAGGCCCAGGTGGGACCACAGTCACCATGTCCAGATGAGGCCCAGGTATATAAGAGAGTATCCAGGTCCCAATGATGCCCAGGTAAGGACCAGAGTCAATAGGTCCAGATGAGGCCCAGGTGAGGACCAGAGTTACCAGGTACACGTGAGGCCCCGGTGGGGATCAGAGGCAACAGGTCCATGTGAGTCCCGCCTGGGGACCATGGTCAACAGGTTTACTTGGGGCACAGGTGTGGAACACAGTAAGCAGGTTCAGTTGTGTCCCGGTGGTGACAAGAGTCACCACGTCCAGGTGAGGCCCAGGTGGGGACCAGGAACACCAGGTACAGGGGAGGCCCTTGAAAGAATCAGAGTCAACAGCTCAAGGTCAGGCGCAGGTGGCAACCAGGGTCAGCAGGTCCAAGTCAGGCCAAAGTGGGCTTCACAGAAACTAGGGCACAGTGAGACCCAGAGGGGGACCAGAGTCACGTGGTCCATGTGAGGTCCAGTTGTGGAACACAGTCACTGGGTCCCTATTTTGCCCCGGTGGGAACCATGGTCAACAAGGCCAGGTGAGGCCCAGGTGGGGACCGTAGTACCCAAATCCATGTGAAGCAAGTGGGGACCACAGTCACCAGATCAGGGTAGTCTCGGGTGCAGACCAGAATCACTAGGTCCAGGTGAGGTGCAGGTGGCAACCACACACACCAGGTCCCGGTGAGTCCCTGGTGGGGACCAGAGTCACGAGGTACATGAGAAGCTAGAAACACTGCAGCTACCAGGTCCACATGATGTCCATGTGGAAACGAGAATCACCAGTTTCAGTTGAGGACCAGGTGGGGATCCGACTCACCATGTCCAGATGAGACCCAGGTGTGAACCAGTGTCACCATGTCCAGGTGTGGCCCAGGTGAAGACCAGAGTTGATAGGTCCGGCTGGGTCACTGATAGTGAACAGTGTAACAATATCCTGATGCTACCCAGGTGGGTACCAGAGACATCAGGTCCTGGTGAGGCCCAGGTGCGACCAGAGACATGAGGTCCAGGTGAGGTCCCGATGGGAACCACAGAGACCAGGTCAGGTGAGGCCATGCTTAGGATCAGAGTCACAGGTTACAGGTGAGGCCCAGGTGGAGCTAGAGACACCTGGCACAGAGGAGGCCAAATTCAGGACCAGAGGTACCAGGATCAGGTCAGGCCCAGTGGGGAATTGAGTAACCATGTCCCGATGATGCCCAGGTAGAATCAGAATGACCAGGTCCACATGAGGCGCAGGTGGGGAGCATGTTCACTAGGTCTCGGTGAGACCCAGTTGAGGACCAGAGTCACCAGGTCTAGTTGAGGCCTAGAGGGGTACCAGATTCACCTGGTCTAGGTGACATCCAGTTGGGGACCAGAGTCACCATGTCAGCGTGAGGCCCAGAGGGGATCCAAAGTCATCATGTCCAGGTGAGTCTCACGTGTGGAACAGAGTATCCAGGTCATAATGGTCCACAGGTGAGGACCAGAGTCACAAGATCTGGGTGAGACCCAGTTAGGATCAGAGTCACCAGTTCCAGGTGAGGCTAAGAAGGAGTCCACAGCAATCAGGCCCAGGTGGGGATCAAAGTCACCAGGACTGGGTGAGGCCCAGATGGGGACCAGATTCACCAGGTCCACGTGAGGCCCAGGTGGTGACCAGAGTCCCCAGGTCTGGGAGAGAGCCAGGTAAGGACCAGATTCACCAGGTCCAAGAGGCCCACGCAGGGACCTGAGTCACCAGGTATGGGTGAGGCCCAGGTGGCAACCCCACTCACCAGGTCCAGGTGAGGCCAACTTTTGGCCAGAGTCGCTAGATCCAGTTGAGGCCCTAGTGGGGACTGGAATCACCAGGTAAATGTGAGTCTACAAGAACACCAGAGTCACCAGGTCCAGGTGTTGTTCATGTGGGAACGAGAGTCACCAGGTCCAGGAGAGACCCAGGTGGGGACCACAGTCACCAGGTCCAGATTGAGGCCTAGGTCGGGGGACCAGAGTCATCAGCACCAGTTGAGGCCAAAGTGTGGAGAAAAGTTACCATGTCAAGGTGAGGCCCAGGTGGGGAACAGAGTAACCATGTCCCATTGATGCCAGGTGGGAAAAGAGTCAAAAGGTCCAGACGAGGCCAAAGTGAGGAGTAGATTCAATAGGTCCTGTTGAGGCCCTGTTTAGGACCGGTGTCCCCAGCTCCGGGTGAGACCCAGAGAGGGACCAGAGTCACCCGGTTCTGGTGATATCAGGTGGGGACCACATTCACCACGTCAGGGAGAGGCCCAGAGGGGGATGAGAATCACTAGGTCCAGGTGAGGCCCCGATGTGGAACTGAGAAACCAGGTCCCATGATGCCCATATGAGGACCTGAGTCACCAGGTCCAGGTGAGGGCCCTGTGGGAACCAGTCACATCGTCCAGGTGAGGCCCACGTGGGACCACAGTCACCAGGTCCAGGTGAGGCCCAGGTATATAAGAGAGTATCCAGGTCCCAATGATACCCAGGGAAGGACCAGAGTCAACAGATCCAGGAGAGGCCCAAATATGGATCAGAGTCATTTTTTTCCAAGCGAGGCCAGATGGAGACCAAGGAACCAGGTAGAGGAGAACCCCATATGTGAACCAGAGCCACCAGATCCAAGTAAGGTCCAGGTAGGACCACAGTCACAAGGTCCAGTTGAGGCGCAGGTGGCAACAGGATTCACCAAGTCCAGGTGAGGCCCAGGTGGCGACCAGTCACAACATCCAGGTGCGGACCAGCTAAGGACCAGATTCACCAGGCCCAAGTGAAAAGCAAGGGGTGACCAGAGTCACCACGTAAGTGTGAGTACCAGAGGGGGAAGCAGAGTAAGCAGTTTAGTTTGAGGCCCAGATTGGGACCAGAGGTCCCTGGTCAAAGTGAGGCTCAGGTGTGGAATAGAGTATCCAGGTCCCAATGATGCCTGGGTGAGGACCAGAGTCACTAGGGCCATGCAGGCCCAGATGGGGAACAGAATCACTAGGTCCTGGTGAGGCATAGGATAAGACCACAGTCACCAGTATCAGGTGAACCCCTTGTGGGAACCAGAGCCACTCTGTCCAGCTGAGTCCCAGGTCCATGTGAGGCCCACGTGAGGACCAGATTCATCAGATCGAATTGAGACATAGCTGGGGACAAGAGTCACCAGGTTTGGGTGTGGCCTAGGTGGGGCAAGATTCAGCAGTTCTGAGTTAGGTCAAAGTGGGGACGAGAGACACCAGGTCCAGGTGAGGCCAAACTGAGGACCAGAGTCACCAGATCCAGGTGAGGTCTATGTTGGAAAGAGAGTCACCAGGTCCAGGAGAGGTCCATGTGGGGACCAGAGTCACCAGATCCAGGTGACTTCCAGGTGGGGACCAGAGTCACCAGATCCATGTGAGGCCCAGGTGTGGACCAGAGTCACTAGGTCCAGATGAGGCCCAGGTGAGGACCAGAGTTACGAAATACACGTGAGGCCCCGGTGGGGATCAGAGGCAACAGGTCCTTGTGAGGCCGGCTTGGGGACCTTGGTGAACAGGTCTATTTGAGGCCCAGGTTTGGAAAACAGTAACCAAGTCCAGGTGAGTCCCCGGTGGTGACAAGTTTCATCACGTCCAGGAGAGGCCCAGGTGGGTTCCAGGATCACCAGGTCCAAGTAGGCCCTGGAAAGAATCAGAGTCAACATTTCGAGGTCAGGCGCAGGTGGCAGCCATGGTCAGAAAGGCCAAGACAGGCCAACGTGGGGTTCACAGTCACTAGGGCACGGTGAGACCGAGAGGCGGACCAGAGTCATCTGGTCCAGGTGAGGTCCAGTTGTGGAACACAGTCACCGGGTCCCAATTTTGCCCAGTTGAGGACCATGGTCAACAGGGCCAGGTGAGACCCAGATGGGGACCAGAGTCCCCAAATCCAGGTGAAGCCCAGGTGGGGACCACTGTCACCCGATCCACGTGAGGCCCTTGTCGGCACCGGAGAAGGCAGGTAAAAGTGAGTCTACAAGAACACCACAGTCACCAGGTCCAGGTGTGGTTCATGTGGGAACGAGAGTCACCAGTTCCAGGTGAGACCGAGGTGGGGACGACAGTCACCAGGTCCAGATTGATGCCTAGGTTGGGGGACGAGAGTCATCAGGACCAGTTGAGGCCAAAGTGTGCAGCAAAGTTATCATGTCCAGGTGAGGCCCAGGTGGGGAACAGAGTAACCATATCCCATTGATGCCAGGTGGGAAAAGAGTCACAAGGTCCAGACGAAGCCTAAGTTTGGAGTAGATTCACCAGGTCCTGTTGAGGCCCAGCTGAGGACCAGTGTCCCCAGCTCCGGGTGTGTCACCCGGTTCTGGTGATATCCAGGTGGGGACCAGTGTCACAAGTCAGGGTGAGGCCCAGTGGGGGACGAGAATCACTAGGTCCAGCTGAGGCCCCAATGTGGAACTGTGAAACCAGGTCCCAATATTCCCATATGAGGACCTGAGTCACCAGGTCGAGGTGATGTCCCTGTGGGAACCAGTCACCCCGTCCAGGTGAGGCAGGGGTGGGACCACAGTAACCAGGTCCTGGTGAGGCCCAGGTACATAAGAGAGTATCCAGGTCCAAATGATGCCCAGGTAAGGACCAGAGTCAACAGGTCCAGGAGAGGCCCAAATATGGATCAGAGTCATTGTGTTCCAGGTAGGCCAGATGGAGACCACAGGAACCAGGTCCAGGAGAGCCCCATATGGGAACCAGAGCCACCAGATCCAGGTGAGGTCCAGGAGGGACCACAGTCACAAGGTCCAGTTGAGGCGCAGGTGGCAACATGATTCACCAAGTCCAGGTGAGGCCCACGTGGTGACCTGTCACCAGATCCAGGTGCGGACCAGATAATAACCAGATTCACCAGGCCCAAGTGAATCCCAAGGGGTGACCAGATTTTCCAGGTAAGGGTGAGGCCACGAGTGGGAACCAGAGTAACCAGTTTAGTATGAGGCCCAGAATGGGACCAGAGGTCCCTGGACAAAGTGATGCCCAGGTGTGGAATAGAGTATCCAGGTCCCAATGATGCCTGGGTGAGGACAAGAGTCACTAGGGCCATGAAAGCCCAGATGGGGAACAGAATCACTAGGTCCTGGTGAGGCATAGAATAAGACCACTGGTGAATAAGTCACCAGTATCAAGTGAGCCCCTTGTGGGAACCAGAGCTACTGTATCCAGCTGATTCCCAGGTCCATGTGAGGCCCACGTGAGGACCAGATTCATCAGGTCGAATTGAGGCATAGCTGGGGTCAAGAGTCAACAGGTCTGGGTGCGGCCTAGGTGTGGCAAGATTCAGTAGTTCTGAGTTAGGTCAAAGTGGGGACGAGAGACACCAGGTCCAGGTGAGGCCAAAGGGAGAACCAGAGTCACTTGATCCAGCTGAGGTCCATGTTGGAAAGAGAGTCACCACGTCCAGGAGAGGTCCATGTGGCGACCAGAGTCACCAGATCCAGGTGAAATCCAGGAGGGGACCAGAGACACCAGATCCAGGTGAAGCCCAGGTGGTGACCAGAGTCACTAGGTCCAGATGAGGCCCAGGTGAGGACCAGAGTTACCAGGTACACGTGAGGCCCCGGTTGGGATCAGAGGCAACAGGTCCATGTGCGGCCGGCTTGGGGAAATGGTCAACAGGTGTACTTGAGGCCCAGGTGTGGAACACAGTAAGCAGGTCCAGGTGAGTCCCCGGTGGTGAGAAGTGTCACCACATCCAGGTGAGGCCCAGGTGGGGACCAGGATCACCAGGTAAAAGGGAGGCCCTAAAGAACGAGAGACAACAGTTCGAGTTCAGGTGCAGGTGGCAACCAGGGTCAGCAGGTCCAAGTCAGGCCAAAGTGAGGTTCAAAGTCACTAGGGCACGGTGAGACCCAGACAGGGACCAGAGTCACCTGGTCCAGGTGAGGTCCAGTTGTGGAACACAGTCACCGGATCCCAATTTTGCCCAGTTGAGGACCATGGTCAACAGGGCCAGGTGAGGCCAAGATTGGGATTGGAGTCCCCAAATCCTGGCGAAGCCCAGGTGGGGACCACAGTCACCAGATCCAGGGTAGTCTCAGGTGCACACCAGAATCACCAGGTCCAGGTGAGGTGCAGGTGGCAACCACACTCACCAGGACCCGGTGGGGCCCTGGTGAGGACCAGAGTCACGAGGTACATGAGAAGCTAGAAACACTGCAGCCACCAGGTCCAAATGATGTCCATGTGGGAACAAGAATCACCAGTTACAGCTGAGGACCAGGTGGGGATCCGACTCACCATGTCCAGTTGAGACCCAGGTGGGAGCCAGTGTCACCATGACCAGGTGTGGTCCAGGTGAAGACTAGAGTTAATAGGTCCGGCTGGGTCACTGTTAGTGAACAGTGTAACGATATCCTGATGCTACACAGCTGGGTACCAGAGACACCAGGTCCTGGTGACCCCGAGAAGGGACCAGAGACCTGAGGTCCAGGTGAGGTCCCGATGGGAACCACAGTCACCAGTTACAGGTGAGGCCCAGGTTGAGCCAGAGTCACCTGGTATAGAAGAGGCCAAAGTCAGGACAGAGTTACAAGGATCAGGGCAGTCCCAGTGGGGAATAGAGTAACCATGTCCCAATGATTCCCATGGTTGAAACAGAGTCGCCAGGACCAGATGAGGCGCAGGTGGGGAGCATAATCACTAGGTCCCGGTGTGGCCCAGTTGAGGACCAGAGTCACCAGGTCAAGTTGAGGCCTAGAGGGGTACCAGATTCACCCGGTCTAGGTGACATCCAGATGGGGACCAGACTCACCATGTCAGGGTGAGGCCCAAAGGGGATCCAGAGTCATCATGTCCAGGTGAGGCTCAGGTGTGGAACAGAGTATCCTGGTCATAATGCTCCACAGGTGAGGACCAGAGTCACCAGATCTGGGTGAGGCCCAGTAAGGATCAGAGTCAGCAGTTCCAAGTGAGGCCAAGTAGGAGTCCACAGCAATCAGGTCCAGGTGGGGATCAAAGTAACCAAGCCTGGGTGAGGCCCAGATGGGGACCAGATTCACAAGACCCAGGTGATTCCCAGGTGGTGACCAGAGTTAGCAATTCCGGGTGAGGAGCAGGTAAGGACCAGATTCACCAGGTCCAAGTGAGGCCCACGTGGGGCCTTTGTCACCAGGTATGAGTGAGGTCCAGGTGGCAACCACACTCACCATGTCCAGGTGAGGCCAACCTGCAGGCAATGCAGAGGAAGCGTGTCCCGATGATGCCCAGGTAGGGACCAGAGTCACCGGGTCCACATGAGGCCCAGATGGAGCATATTCACTAGGTCCAGGTGAGGCCCAGTTTAGGACCAGAGTCACTAGATCTGGTTGAGACTTGAGGGGTACAAGAATCACCAGGTCCAGGTAACATCCAGATGGGCACCAGGGTCAACAGGTCTGGGTGAGGCCCAGAGAGGTTCCAGTGTCATCATGTCCAGGTGAGGCTAAGGTGTAGAGCAGAGTATCCAGGTCATAATGGTCCACAGGTGAGGACCAGAGTCACCAGATCTGGGTGAGGCCCAGTTAGGTTCAGAGTCACCAGTTCCAGGTGAGGCCAAGTATTAGTCCACAGAAATCAGGTCCAGGTGGGGAACAAAGTCACCAGGACTGGGTGAGGCCCAGATGGGGACCAGATTCAACAGGTCCAGGTGATTCCCAGGTGGTGACAAGGGTTACCAGTTCTGGGTGTGGATCAGGTAAGGACCAGATTCACCAGGTCCAAGTGAAGCCCACGTGGGACCTGTGTCACCAGTTATGGGGAGACCCAGGTGGCAACCTCACTCACCAGGTCCAGGGGAGGCCAACATGAAGGCCATGCAGAGGAACCGTGTCCCGATGATGGCCATGTAGGGACCAGAGTTACGAGGTCCAGGTGAGGCCAACCTGCATGCAATACAGTGGAACCATGTCCCGATGATGCCCAGGTAGGGACCAGAGTCACCAGGTCCAAATGAGGCCCAGATGGAGCATATTCACTACATCCAGGTGAGGCCGAGTTGAGGACCAGAGTCACCAGATCTGGTTGAGGCCTAGAGGGGTACCAGAATCACCTGGTCCAGGTGACATCCAGATGGGGACCAGAGTCACCAGGTCAGGGTAAGGCCCAGAGAGGTTACAGAGTCATCATGTCCAGGTGAGGCTCAGGTGTGGAACAGAGTAATCAGGTACCAATGATGCCCAGGTGAGTTCCAGAGTCACCAGAACTGGGTGACGCGCAGATAGGATCAGAGTCACCAGTTCCAGGTGAGGCAAAAAGAGTCCACAGCAATCAGGTCCAAGTGGGGAAGAAAGTCACCAGGACTCGGTGAGGCCAAGATGAGGAACAGATTCACCAGGTCCAGGTGAGGTCCAGGTGGTGACCAGAGTCCCCTTGTCTGTCAGAGGACCAGGTAAGGACCAGATTCACCACGTCCAAGTGAGGCCCACGTGAGGACCTGAGTCACCAGGTATGGGTGAGGCCCAGGTGGCAACCCCACTCACCAAGTCCAGGTGAGGCCAACCTGCAGGCCAGAGTCACCAGATCCAGGTGAGGCCCTAGTGGGGACCGGAGTTACCAGGTAAATGTGAGTCTACAAGAACAACACAGTCACCAGGTCCAGGTGTGGTTCATGTGGGAACGAGAGTCACCAGGTCCAGGTGAGATCCAGGTGGGGACCACAGTCACCGGGTCCAGATTGAGGCCTAGGTGGGGGGACCAGAGTCATCAGGACAAGTTGAGGCCAAAGTGTGGAGCAAAGTTTTCATGTCCACGTGAGGCCCAGCTGGGGAACAGAGTAACCATGTCCCGTTGATGCCAGGTGGGAAAAGAGTCACAAGGTTCAGACGAGACCTAAGTGAGGAGTAGATTCAACAGGTACTGTTGAGATCCAGTTAAGGACCAGTGTCCCCAGCTCTGGGTGATTCCCAGAGTGGGACCAGAGTCACCCGGTTCTGGTGATATCCAGATGGGGACCAGAGTCACCATGTCAGGCTGAGGCCCAGAGGGGAAAGAGAGTCACTAGGTCCAGGTGAGCCCCGATGTGGAACTGAGAAACAAGGTCCCAATATGCCCATATGAGGACCTGAGTCACCAGTTCCAGGTGAGGGCCCTGTGGGAACCCGTCACCTCGTCCAGGTGAGGCGCAGGTGGGACCACAGTTACCAGGTCCAGGTGAGGCCCAAGTATATAAGAGAGTATCCAGGTCCCAATGATGCCCAGGTAAGGACCAGAGTCAACAGGTCCATGAGAGGCCCAAATATGGATCAGAGTCATTGTGATCCAGGTGAGGCCATATGGAGACCACAGGAACCAGGTCCAGGGGAGCCCCATATGGGAACCAGAGCAACCAGATCCAGGTGAGGTCCAGGTGGGACCACAGCTACAAGTACCAGGTGAGGCGCAGGTGGCAACAGGATTCACCAAGTCCAGGTGAGGCCCAGGTGGCGACTAATCACCATCCAGGTGCGGACCTGCTAAGGATCATATTCACCAGGCCCAGGTGAAGCCCAAACGGTGACCAGAGTCACCAGGTAAGGGTGAGGTTCAGAGGGGGAACCAGAGTAACCAGTTTAGTTTGAGGCCCAGAATGGGACCAGCGGTCCCTTGTCAAAGTGAGGCCCAGGTGTGGAATAGAGTATCCAGGTCCCAATGATGCCTGGGTGAGGACCAGAGTCACTAAGGCCATGCAGGCCCAGATGGGGAACAGAATCACTAGGTCCTGGTGAGGCATAGAATAAGACCACAGTCAGCAGTATCAGGTGAGCCCCTTGTGGGAACCAGAGCCACTCTTTCCAGCTGAGTCCCAGGTACATGTGAGGTCCATGTGAGACCCGATTCATCAGGTCGAATTGAGGAATAGCTAGGGACAAGACTCACCAGGACTGGGTGCATAATAGGTGGGGCAAGATTCAGCAGTTCTGAGTTAGGTCAAAGTGGGCAAGAGAGACACCAAGTCCAGGAGAGGTCCAGATTGGGACCAGAGTCACCAGATCCAGGTGAAGTCCAGATGGGGACCAGAGTCTCCAAAACCAGGTGAAGCCCAGGTGGAGACCAGAGTCTCTAGGTCCAGATGAGGCCCAGGTGAGGACCAGAGTTACAAGATACACGTGAGGCCCCGGTGGGGATCAGAGGCAACATGTCCATGTGAGGCCGGCTTGGGGACCATGGTCAACAGGTCTACTTGAGGCCCAGGTGTGGAACAGGGTAACCAGGTCATAATGGTCCACAGGTGAGGACCAGAGTCACCAGATCTGGGTGAGACCCAGTTAGGATCAGAGTCACCAGTTCAAGGTGAGGCCAAAAGGAGTCCACAGCAATCAGGCCCAGGTGGGGAACAAAGTCACCAGGACTGGGTGAGGCACAGATGGGGACCAGATTCACCAGGTCCAGGTGATTCCCTGGTGGTGACCAGAGTTACCAGTTCCGGGTGAGGTCCAGGTAAGGACCAATTCACCAGGTCCAAGTGAGACCCACGTAGGGACCTGTGTCACCAGGCATGGGTGAGGCCCAGGTGTCAACCCCACTCACCAGGTCAGGTGAGGGAAACCTGCAGGCCATGCAAGGAACCATGTCCCGAAGATGCCCAGGTAGGGACTAGAGTTACCAGGTCCAGGTGAGGCCAACCTGCAGGCCATGCAGTGGAACCATGTCCCGATGATGCCCAGGTAGGGACCAGAGTTACCAGGTCAAGGTGAGGCCAACCTGCGGTTCATGCAGTGGAGCCATGTCCCGATGATGCCCAGGAAGGGACAAGAGTCACCAGGTCCAAATGAGGCCCAAATGGAGCATATTCACTAGGTCCAGGTGAGGCCCAGTTGAGGACCAGAGTCACCAGATCTGGTTGAGGCCTAGAGGGGTAACAGAATCACCCGGTACAGGTGACATCCAGATGGGGACCAGAGTCACCAGGTCAGGGTGAGGCCCAGAGGGGCTCCAGAGTCAACATGTCCAGGTGAGGCTCAGGTGGGGAACACAGTGTCCAGGTCATAGTGGTCCACAGGTGAGGACCAGAGTGACCAGATCTGGGTGACGCGCACATAGGATCAGAGTCACCAGTTCCAGGTGAGGCCAAGAAAGTGTCCACAGCAATCAGGTCCAGGTGGGGAACACAGTCACCAGGACTGGGTGAGGCCCAGATGGGGACCAGATTCAACAGGTCCAGGTGAGGCCCAGGTGGTGACCAGAGTCCTCGGGTCTGGGAGTGAACCAGGTAAGGACCAGTTTCACCAGGTCCAAGAGGCCCACGTGGGGAACTGTCACAAGGTACGGGGTGGCAACCCCACTCACCAGGTCCAGGTGAGGCCAACCTTCAGGCCAGAGTCACCAGATCCACGTGAGGCTCTAGTGGGGACTGGAGTCACCAGGTAAATGTGCGTCTACAAGAACACCACAGTCACCAAGTCCAGGTGTGGTCATGTGGGAACGAGAGACACCAGATCCAGGTGAGACCCAGGTGGGGACCACAGTCACCAGGTCCAGATTGAGGGCTAGGTGGGGGGACCAGAGTCATCAGGACCAGTTGAGGCCAAAGTGTGGAGCAAAGTTATCATGTCCAGGTGAGGCCCAGGAGGGGAACAGCGTAACCATGTCCCATTGATGCCAGGTGGGAAAAGAGTCACAAGGTCCCGGTGAGGCGCAGGCGGCAACAGGATTCACAAGTCCAGGTGAGGCCGAGGTGGCGACCAGTCACCAGATCCATGTGAGGACCAGCTAAGGACCAGATTCACCAGGCCCAGATTAAGCCCAAGGGTTGACCAGCGTCACCAGGTAAGGGTGAGGCCCAGAGGGTGAACCAGAGTAACCAGTTTAGTTTGAGGCCCAGAATGGGACCAGAGGTCCCTGGTCAAAGTGAGGCCCAGGTGTGGAATAGAGTATCCAGGTCCCAATGATGCCTGGGTGAGGACCAGAGTCAATAGGGCCATGCAGGCCCAAATGGGGAACAGAATCACTTGGTCCTGGTGAGCCATAGAATAAGACCACAGTCAGCAGTATCAGGTGAGCCCCTTGTGGGAACCAGAGCCACTCTATCCAGCTGAGTCCCAGGTCCATGTGAGGCCCACGTGAGGACCAGATTCATCAGGTCGAATTGAGGCATAGCTGGGGACAAGAGTCACCAGGTCTGCGTGCGGCCTAGGTGGGGCAAGATTCAGCAGTTCTGAGTTAGGTCCAAGTGGGGACGAGAGACACCAGGTCCAGGTGAGACCAAACTGAGGACCAGAGTCACCAGATCCAGGTGAGGTCCATGTTGGAAAGAGAGTCACCAGGTCCAGGAGAGGTCCAGGTGGGGACCAGAGTCACCAGATCCAGGTGAAGTCCCGGTGGGGACCAGAGTCAACAGATCCAAGTGAAGCCCAGGTGGGGACCAGAGTCACTAGGTCCAGATGAGGCCCAGGTGAGGACCAGAGTTACCAGGTACACGTGAGGCCACGGTGGGAATCAGAGGCAACAGCTCCATGTGAGGCCGGCTTGGGGACCATGGTCAACAGTTGTATTTGAGGCCCATGTGTGGAACACAGTAACCAGGTCCAGGTGAGTCCCCGGTGGTGACAAGAGTCACCACGTCCAAGTGATACCCAGGTGGGGACCAGGATCACCAGATACAGGGGAGGCCCTTGAAAGAACCAGAGTCAACAGTTCGAGGTCAGGCACAGGTAGCAACCAAGGACAGCAGGTCCAAGTCAGGCCAAAGTGGGGTTCAGAGTCATTAGGGCACGGTGAGACCCAGAGGGGTACCAGAGTCACATGGCCCAGGTGAGGTCCAGTTGTGGAACAAAGTCTCCGGGTCCCAATTTTGCACAGTTGAGGACCATCGTCAACAGGGCCAGGTGTGGCCCAGATGGGGACCGGAGTCCCCAAATCCAGGTGAAGCCCAGGTGGAGACCACAGTCACCAGATCCAGGGTAGTCTCAGGTGCAGGCCAGAATCACCAGGTCCAGGTGAGGTGCAGGTGGCAACCACACTCACCAGGTCCCGGTGAGGCCCTGGTGGGGACCAGAGTCACGAGGTACATGAGAAGCTAGAAACACTGCAGCCCCCAGATCCACATGATATCCATGTGGGAACGAGAATCACCAGTTACAGGTGAGGACCAGGTGGGGATCCGACTCACCATGTACAGGTGAGACCCAGGTGGGAGCCAGTGTCACCATGTCCAGGTGTGGCCCAGGTGAAGACTAGAGTTAATAGGTCCGGCTGGGTCACTGTTAGTGAACAGTGTAACGATATCCTGATGCTACACAGGTGGGTACCAGAGACACCAGTTCCTGGTGACCCCGAGATTGGGACCAGAGACCTGAGGTCCAGTTGAGGTCCCCATTGGAACCACAGTCCCCATGTCAGGTGAGGCCATGCTTTGAATCAGAGTCACCAGTTACAGGTGAGGCCCAGGTGGAGCCAGAGTCACCTGGTATAGAAGAGGGCAAAGTCAGGACCAGAGTTACAAGGATCAGGCAGTCCCAGTGGGGAATTGAGTAACCATGTACCGGTGATGCCCAGGTAGAACCAGAGTCACCAGGTCCAGATGAGGCGCAGGTGGGGACCATGTTCACTAGGTCCCGGTAAGGCCCAGTTGAGGAACAGAGTCACCAGGTCAAGTTGAGGCCTAGAGGGGTACCAGATTCACCTGGTCTAGGTGCCGTCCAGATGGGGACCAGAGTCACCATGTCAGGGAGAGGCCCAGAGGGGATCCAGAGTCATCATGTCCAGGTGAGTCTCAGGTGTGGAACAGAGTATCCAGGTCATAATGGTTCACAGGTGAGGACCAGAGTCACCATATCTGGGTTAGGCCCAGTTAGGATCAGAGTCAGTAGTTCCCGGTGAGGCTAAGAAGGAGTCCACAGCAATCAGGTCCAGGTGGGGAAAAAGTCACTAGGACTGGGTGAGGCCCAGATGGGGACACAGATTCACCAGGTCCAGGTGATTCCCAGGTGGTTACCAGAATTACCAGATACACCACGTCCAAGTGAGGCCCAAGTAGGGTCCTGTGTAACCAGGTATGTGTGAGGCCCAAGTGGCCACCCCACTCACCAGGTCCAGGTGAGGCCTACCTGCAGGCCATGCAAAGGAACCGGGTCCCGATAATGCCAAGGTATGGACCAGAGTTACCAGGTCCAGTTGAGGCCAACCTGCAGGCCATGCAGTGAAACCAGGTCTCCATGATGCCCAGGTAGGGACCAGAGTAACCAGGTCCAAATGAGGCCAAGATGGAGCATATTCACTAGGTCCAGCCGAGGCCAAGTTGAGGACCAGAGACACCAGATCTTGTTTAGGCCTAGAGGGGTACCAGAATCACCTGGTACAGGTGACATCCAGATGGGGACCAGAGTCACCAGGTCAGGGTGAGGCCCAGAGAGGTTCCAGAGTCATCATGTCCAGGTGAGGCTCAGGTGTGGAACAGAGTCACCAAGTACCAATGTTGCCCAGGTGAGGACCAGAATCACCAGGCCTGAGTCACGCGCAGAGAGGATAAGAGTCACCAGTTCCAGGTGAGGCCAAGAAAGAGTCCAAAGCAATCAGGTCCAGGTGGGGAACAAAGTCACCAGGACTGGTAGAGGCCCAGATGGGGAAGAGATTCACCAGGTCCAGGGGAGGCCCAGGTGGTGACCAGAATCCCCGGGTCTGGGAGAGGACCATAAGGAGCAGATTCACCAGGTCCAAGAGAACCACGTGGGTTCCTGAGTCACCAGGTATAGGTGAAGCTCAGGTGGCAACCCCACTCACCAGGTCCAGGTGAGGCCAACCTGCAAGCCACCGTCAGCAGATCCAGGTGAGGCCCAAGTGGGGACCGGTGTCACCAGGTAAATGTGAGTCTACAAGAACACCACAGTCACCAGGTCCAGGTGTGGTTCATGTGGGAACGAGAATCACCAGGCCCAGGTGAGACCCAGGTGTGGACCACAGTCACCAGGTCCAGAGTGAGGCCTAGGAGGGGGGACGAGAGTCATCAGGAGCAGTTGAGGCCAAAGTGTGGATCAAAGTTATCATGTTCAGGTGAGGCCCAGGTGGGGAACAGAGTAACCATGTCCCATTGATGCCATTTGGGAAAAGAGACACAAGGTCCAGACGAGGCCTAAGTGAGGAGTAGATTCACCAGGTCCTGTTGAGGATCAGCTGAGGACCAGTGTCCCCAGCTCCAGGTGAGTACCAGTGGGGGACCAGAGTCACCCGGTTCTGGTGATATCCAGGTGGGAACCAGAGTCACCACGTCAGGGTGAGGCCCAGAGGGGGACAAGAATCACTAGGTCCAGGTAAAGCCCCGATGTGGAACTGAGAAACCAGGTCCCATGATGCCCATATGAGGACCTGAGTCACCACGTCCAGGTGAGGTCCCTGTGGGAACCAGTCACCTCGTCCAGGTGAGGTCCTGGTGGGACAACAGTCACAAGGTCCAGGTGAGGCGCAGGAGGCAACAGGATTCACCAAGTCCAGGTGAGGCCCAGGTGGCGACCAGTCACCAGATCCAGGTGTGGAACAGCTAAGGACCAGATTCTCCAGGCCCAAGTGAAGCGCAACGGGTGACCAGAGTCACCAGGGCAGGGTGAGGCCCAGAGGGGGAACCAGAGTAACCAGTTTAGTTTGAGGCCCAGAATGGGACCAGAGGTCCCTGGTCAAAGAGAGGCCCAGGTGTGGAATAGAGTATCCAGGTCCCAGTGACGCCTGGGTGAGGACCACAGTCACTAGGGCCATGCAGACCCAGATGGGGAACAGAATCACTAGGTCCTGGTGAGGCATAGAATAAGAACACATTCAGCAGTATCAGGTGAGCCCCTTGTGAGAACCAGAGCCACACTATCGAGCTGAGTACCAGGACCAGGTGAGTCCCACGTGAGGACCAGATTCATCAGGTCGAATTGAGGCATAGCTGGGGACAAGAGTCACCAGGTCTAGGTGCGGCCTTGTTGGGGCAAGATTCAGCAGTTCTGAGTTAGGTCAAAGTGGGGACGAGAGACACCAGGACCAGGTGAGGCCAAACTGAGGACCAGAGTCACCAGATCCAGGTGAGGTCCATGTTGGAAAGAGAGTCACCAGGTCCAGGATAGGTCCAGGTGGGGTCCAGAGTCACCAGATCCAGGTGAAGTCCAGGTGGGGACCTGAGTCACCAGATCCATGTGAAGCCCAGGTGGGGACCAGGAACACCAGGTACAGGGGAGGCCCTTGAAAGAACCAGAGTCAACAGTTCGAGGTCAGGCGCAGGTTTCAACCAGGGTCAGCAGGTCCAAGTAAGGGGAAAGTGGGGTTCACAGTCACTAGGGAATGGTGAGACCCAGAGGGGCACCAGAGTCACGTGGTCGAGGTGAGGTCCAGTTGTGGAACACAGTCACCGCGTTCCAATTTTGGCCAGTTGAGGACCATGGTCAACAGGGCCAGGTGAGGCTCAGATGGGGACCAGAGTCCCCAAATCCAGGTGAAGCCCAGGTGGGGACCACAGTCACCAGATCCAGGGTAGTCTCAGGTGCAGTCCAGAATCACCAGGTCCAGGTGAGGTGCAGGTGGCAAACACAATCACCAGGTCCCGGTGAGGCCCTGGTGTGGACCAGTGTCACAAGGTACATGACAAACTAGAAACACCACAGCCACCAGGTCCACATGATGTCCATGTGGGAACGAGAATCACCAGTTATAGGTTAGGACCAGGTGGGTATCTGACTCACCATTTCCAGGTGAGACCCAGGTGGGAACCAGTGTCACCATGTCCAGGTGTGTTCCAGGTGAAGACCAGAGTTAATAGGTCCGGCTTGGTCACTGTTAGTGAACAGTGTAACCATATCCTGATGCTACCCAGGTGGGTACCAGAGACACCAGATCCTGGTGAGGCCCAGGTGGGACCAGAGACATGAGGTCCAGGTGAGTTCCCGATGGGGACCACAGTCACCAGGTCAGGAGAGGCCACGCTTTGGATCAGAGTCACCAGTTACAGGTGAGGCCCAGGTGGAGCCTGAGTCACCTGGTAGAGAAGAGGCCAAAATCAGGACCAGAGTTACCAGGATCAGGTCATTCCCAGTGGGGAACAGAGTAACCATGTCCCGATGATGCCCTGGTAGACCCAGCGTCACCAGGTCCAGATGAGGCGCAGGTGGGGAGCATATTCACTAGGTCTCGGTGACACCCAGTTGAGGACCAGTGTCACCAGGTCTATTTGAGCCCTAGAGGGGTAACAGATTCACCTGGTCTAGGTGACATCCAGATGGGGACCAGAGTCACATGTCAGGGTGAGGCCCCGAGGGGATCCAAAGTCATCATGTCCAGGTGAGGCTCAGGTGTTTAACAGAGTATCCAGGTCATAATGGTCCACAGGTGATTACCAGAGTCACCAGATCTCGGTGAGGCCCAGGTAGGATCAGAGTCACCACTTCCAGTTGAGGCCAAGAAGGAGTCCACAGCAATCAGGTCCAGAGGGGAACAAAGTCACCAGGACTGGGTGACGACCAGATGGGGACCAGATTCACCAGGTCCAGGTGATTCCCAGATGGTGACCAGGGTTACCAGGTACGGGTGAGGACCAGGTAAGGACGAGAATCACCAGGTCAAACTGGGCCCACGGGGGAGCTGTGTCACCATGTATGTGTGAGGCCCAGGTGCCAACCCCACTCACCAGCTCCATGTGAGGCCAACCTGCAGGCCATGTAGAGGAACAATGTCCCGATGATGCCCAGGTAGGGACCAGAGTTACCAGGTCCAGGTGAGGCCAACCTGAAGGCCATGCAGCTGAACCATGTCCCGATGATGCCCAGGAAGGGACCAGAGTCACCAGGTCCAAATGAGGCCCAGTTGGAGCATATTCACTAGGTCCAGGTGAGGCCCAGTTGAGGACCAGAGTCACCAGATCTGGTTGAGTATTAGAGTGGTACAAGAATCACCTGGTCCAGTTGACATCCAGATGGGGACAAGAGTCACCAGGTCAGGTTGAGGCCCAGAGAGGTTCCAGAGTCATCATGTCCAGGTGAGGCTCAGGTGTGGAACAGCGTCACCAGGTACCAATGATGCCCAGGTGAGGACCAGAGTCACCAGGTCTCGGTGACGCTCAGATAGGATCAGAGCCACCAGTTCCAGGTAAGGCCAAGAAAGAGTCCACAGCAATCAGGTCCAGGTGGGGAACAAAGTCACCAGGAATGGGTGAGGCCCAGATGGAGACCAGATTCACTCACCAAGTCCAGGTGAGGTCCAGGTGGTGACCGGAGTCCCCGGGTCTAGTAGAGGACCAGGTAAGGACCAGATTCTCCAGGTCCAAGAGGCACACGTGGGGACCTGAGTCACCAGGTATGGGTATGTCCTAGGTGGCATCTCCACTCACCAGGTCCAGGTGAGGCCATCCTGCAGGCCAGAGTCACCAGATCCACGTGAGGCCCAGTGGGGACCAGAGTCACTAGGTAAATGTGAGTCTACAAGAACACCACAGTCACCAGGTCCAGGTGTGTTTCATGTAGGAACAAGAGTCACCAGGTCCAGGAGAGACCCAGGTGGGGACCACAGTTACCAGGTCCAGATTGAGGCCTAGGTGTGGGGACCAGATTCATCAGAACCAGTTGAGGCCAAAGTGTGGAGCAAAGTTATCATATCCAGGTGAGGCCCAGTTGGGGAACAGAGTAACCATGTCCCATTGATGTCAGGTGGTAAAAGAGTCACAGGTCCAGACGAGGTCTAAGTGAGGAGTAGATTCATCAGGTCCTGTTGAGGCCCAGTTGAGGACCAGTGTCCCCAGCTTTGGGTGAGTCCCAGAGGGGAACCAGAGTCACCCGGTTCTGGTGATATCCAGGTGGGGACCAGAGTCACCACGTCAGGGTGAGGCCCAGAGGGGGACGAGAATCACTAGGTCCAGGTGAGGCCTCAATGTGGACCTGAGAAAGCAGGAACCATGATGCCCATATGAGGACCTGAGTCACCAGGTCCAGGTGAGGTCCCTGTGGGAACCAGTCACCTCGTCCAGCTGAGGCCAGGTGGGACCACAGTCACCAGGTCCAGCTGAGGCCCAGGTATATAAGAGTGTATCCAGGTCCCAATAATGCCAAGGTGAGGACAGAGTAAACAGGTCCATGAGAGGCCCAAATATGGATCAGAGTCATTGTGTTCCAGGTGAGGCCAGATGGAGACCACAGGAACCAGGTCCAGGAGAGCCCCATATGGGAACCAGAGCCACCAGATCCAGGTGAGGTCCAGGTGGGACCACTTTCACAAGGTCCAGGGGAGGCGCAGATGGCAACAGGATTCACCAAGCCCAGGTGAGGCGCAGGTGGCGACCAGTCACCAGATCCAGGTGTGGACCAGCTAAGGACTAGATTCACCAGGGCCAAGTGAAGCCCAAGGGGTGCCTAGAGTCACCAGGAAGGGTGAGGCCCAAAGTGTAACCAGAGTAACCAGTTTAGTTTGTGGCCCAGAATGGGACAAGAGGTCACTGGTCAAAGTGAGGTCCAGGTGTGTAATAGAGTATCCAGGACCCAATGATGCCTAGGTGAGGACCAGAGTACCTAGGGCCATGCAGGCCCAGATGGGGAACAGAATCACTAGGTCCTGGTGAGACATAGAATAAGACCACATTCAGCAGTATCAGGTGAGCCCCTTGTGGGAACCAGAGCCACTCTATCCAGCTGAGTCCCAGGTCCATGTGAGGCCCACGTGAGGACCAGATTCATCAGGTCGAATTGAGGCATAGCTGGGGACAAGAGTCACCAGGTCTGGGTGCGGCTTAGGTGGGGCAAGATTCAGCAGTTCTGAGTTAGGTCAAAGTGGGGACGAGAGACACCAGGACCAGGTGAGGCCAAACTGAGGACCAGAGTCACCAGATCCAGGTGAGGTCCATGTTGGAAAGAGAGTCACCAGGTCCAGGAGAGGTCCAGGTGGGGACCTGAGTCACCAGATCCAGGTGAAGCCCAGATGGGTACCAGAGTCACTAGGTCCAGATGAGGCCCAGGTGAGGACCAGAGTTACCAGGTACACGTGAGGCGCCGGTAGGTATCAGAGGCAACAGGTCCATGTGAGGCAGGCTTGGGGACCATGGTCAAGAGTTCTACTTGAGGCCCAGTGTGGAACACTGTAACCAGGTCCAAGTGAGTCCCCGGTGGTGACAAGAGTCACCAGGTCCAGGTGAGGCCCAGGTGGGCACCAGGATCACCAGGTACAGGGGAGGCCCTTGAAAGAACCAGAGTCAACAGTGCGAGGTCAGGCGCAGGTGGCAAACAGGGTCAGCAGGTCCAAGTCAGGCCAAAGTTGGGTTCAGAGTCACTAGAGAACGGTGAGACCCAGAGGGGGACCAGAGTAAACTGGTCCAGGTGAGGTCCAGGTGTGGAACACAGTCACCGGGTCCCAATTTTGCCCAGTTGAGGACCATGGTCAACAGGGCCAGGTGAGGCCCAGATGGGAATCGGAGTGCCCAAATCCAGGTGAAGCCCAGGTTGGGACCCCAGTCATCAGATCCAGGGTAGTCTCAGTTGCAGACGAGAATCACCAGGTCCATGTGAGGTGCAGGTGGCAACCACACTCACCAGGACCCGGTGAGGCCCTGGTGGGGACCAGAGTCACGAGGTACATGAGAAGGTAGAAACACTGCAGCCACCAGGTCCACATGATGTCCATGTGGGAACGAGAATCACCAGTTAGAGGAGAGGACCCTGTGGGGATCCGACTCACCATGTTCAGGTGAGACCCAGGTGGGAACCAGTGTCACCATGTCCAGGTGTGGCCCAGGTGAAGACCAGAGTTAATAGGTCCAGCTGGGTCACTGTTAGTGAACAGTGTAACCATATCCTGATGCTACCCAGGTGGGTACGAGAGACACCAAGTCCTGGTGAGGCCCAGGTGGGACCAGAGACATGAGGACCAGGTGAGGTCCCATGGGCACCACAGACATCAGGTCAGGTGAGTCCATGCTTAGGATCAGATTCAACAGATACAGGTGAGGCCCAGTTGGAGCCAGAGTCACCTGGTACAGAAGAGCCAAAAGTCAAGACCAGAGTACTAGGATCAGGTCAGTCCCAGTGGGGAATAGAGTAACCATGACATGATGATGCCCAGGTAGAACCCGAGTCACCAGGTCCAGATGAGGCGCAGGTGGGGAGCATATTCACTAGGTCCCGGTGAGGCCCAGTTGAGGACCAGTGTCACCAGGTCTAGTTGAAGCCCAGAGGGGTACCAGATTCACCTGGTCAAGGTGACATCCAGATGGGGACCATAGTCACCATGTAAGGGTGAGCCCCAGGTGGCAACCCCACTCACCAGGTCCAGGTGAGGCCAACCTGCAGGCCAGAGACACCAGATCCAGGTGAGTCCCTAGTGGGGACCGGAGTCACCAGGTAAATGTGAGTCTACAAGAACACCACAGTCACCAGATCCACGTGTGGTTCATCTGGGAACGAGAGTCACCAGGTCCAAGTGAGAAAGAGGTGGGGACCACAGTCATCAGGTCCAGTATGAGGCCTAGGTGGGGGGACCAGAGTCATCAGGACCAGTTGAGGCCAAAGTGTGGAGCAAAGTTATCATGTCCAGGTGAGGCCCAGGTGGGGAACACAGTAACCATGTCCCATTGATGCCAGGTGGGAAAAGAGTCACAAGGTACAGACGAGGTCTAAGTGAGGAGTAGATTCACCAGGTCCTGTTGAGGCCCAGCTGAGGACCAGTGTCCCAAGCTCCGGGTGAGTCCCAGAGGGGGACCAGAGTCACCCGGTTCTGGTGATATCCAGGTGTGAACCAGAGTCAGCACGACAGGAAGAGGCCCAGAGGGGGAAGAGAATCACTAGGTCCAGGTGAGGCCCCGATGTGGAATTGAGAAACCAGGTTCCATGATGCCAATATGAGGACCTGAGTCACCAGGTCCAGGTGAGGTCCCTGTGGGAAACACTCACCTCGTCCAGGTGAGGTCGAGGTGGGACCACAGTCACCAGGTCCAGGTGAGGCCCAGGTATATAAGAGAGTATCCAGGTCCCAATGATGCCTGGTAAGGACCAGAGTCAACAGGTCCAGGAGAGGTCCAGATATGGATCAGAGTCATTGTGTTCCAGGTGAGGCCAGATGGAGACCACAGGAACCAGGTCCAGGAGAGCGCCATATGGGAACCAGAGCCACCAGATCCAGGTGAGGTCCAGGTGTGGCCACAGTCACAAGGTCCAGGTGAGGTGCAGGTGGCAACAGGATTCACCAAGTCCAGGTGAAGCCCAGGTGGCGACAAGTCACCACATCCAGGTGCGGACCAGCTAAGGACCAGACACAAGGCTCAAGTGAACCCCAAGGGGTGACCAGAGTCACCAGGTAAGGGTGAGGCCCAGAGGGGGAACCATAGTAACCATTTTGTTTGAGGCCCAGAATGGGACCAGAGGTCCCTGGTCAAAGTGAGGCTCATGTGGGGTATAGAGTATCCAGATCCCAGTGATGCCTGGGTGAGGACCAGAGTCACTAGGGCCATGCAGGACCAGATGGGGAACAGAATCACTAGGTCCTGGTGAGGCATAGAAACACACCCCAGTCAGCAGTATCAGGTGAGCCCCTTGTGGGAACCAGAGCCACTCTATCCAGCTGAGTCACAGGCCCATGTGAGGCCCACGTGAGGACCAGATTCATCATGTCGAATTGAGGCATAGCTGGGGACAAGAGTCACCAGGTCTGGGTGCGGCCTAGGTGGGGCAAGATTCAGCAGTTCTGAGTTAGGTCAAAATGGGGACGAGAGACACCAAGTCCAGGTGAGGCCAAACTGAGGACCAGAGTCACCAGATCCAGGTGAGGTCCATGTTGGAAAGAGAGTCACCAGGTCCAGGAGAGGTCCAGGTGTGGACCAGAGTCACCAGATCACGTGAAGCCCAGTTGTGGACCAGAGTCACTATGTCCGGTTGAGGCCCAGGTGAGGACCAGAGTTACCAGGTACACATGAGGCCTCGGTGGGGATCAGAGGCAACAGGTCTATGTGAGGCCGGCTTGGGGACCATGGTCAACAGGTCTATGAGGCCCAGGAGTGGAACATAGTAAGCAGGTCCAGGTGAGTCCTCCGTGTTGAAAAGTGTCACCATGTCCAGATGAGGCCCTGGTGGGACCAGGATCACCAGGTACAGGGGAGGACCTTAAAATAACCAGAGTCAACAGTTCGAGGTCAGGCGCAGGTGGCAACAAGTGTCAGGAGGTCCAAGTCAGGCCAAAGTGGGTTTCACAGTCACTAGGGATCGGTGAGACCCAGAGGGGGACCAGAGTCATGTGGTCCAGGTGAGGTCCAGTTGTGGAACACAGTCACCGGTTCCGATTTTGCCCAGGTGAGGACCATGGACAACAGGGCCAGGTGAGGCCCAGGTGGGGACCGGAGTCCCCAAATCCAGGTGAAGCCCAGGTGGGGACCACGTCACCAGATCCAGGTTAGTCTCAGGTGCAGATCAGAATCACCAGGTCCAGGTGAGGCGGAGGTGGCAACCACACACACCAGGTCCCGGTGAGTCCTTGGTGGGGACCAGAGTCACGAGGTACATGAGAAGCTAGAAACACTGCAGCCCCCAGGTCCACATGATGTCCATGTGGGAACGAGAATCACCAGTTACAAATGAGGACCAGGTGGGGATCCGACTCACCATGTCCAGGTGAGTCCCAGGTGGGAACCAGTGTCACCATGTCCAGGTGTGGCCCAGGTGAAGACCAGAGTTAATAGGTCCGGCTGGGTCACTGTTAGTGAACAGTGTAACCATATCCTGATGCTACCCAGGTGGGTACGAGAGACACCAGGTCCTGGTGAGGCCCAGGTGGGACCAGAGACATGAGGTCCGGGTGAAGTTCTAATGGGAACCACAGTCACCAGGTCAGGTGAGGCCATGCTTAGGATCAGAGTCACCAGTTCCAGGTGAGGCCAAGAAGGAGTCCACAGCAATCAGGTCCAGGTGGGGTGACTTAGTCACCAGGATTAGATGAGGACCAGATGGGGACCAGATTAACCAGGTTCAGGTGATTCCCAGGTTGTGACCCGATTTAGGAGTTTCGGGTGAGGACCAGGTAAGGACCAGATTCACCAGGTCCAAGTGAGGCCCACGTGGGGACCTGTGTCACCAGGCATGGGTGAGGCCAAGGTGACAACGCCACTCACCAGGTCCAGGTGAGCCCAACCTGCAGGCCATGCAGAGGAACCATGTCCCGATGATGCCCAGGTAGCAACTAGAGTTACCGGGTCCAGGTGAGGCCAAACTGCAGGCCATGTGTGGAACCATGTCCCGATGATGCCCAGGTAGGGACCAGAGTTACCAGGTCCAGGTGAGGCCAACCTGCAGGTCATGCAGTGGAACCATGTCCCGATGATGCCCAGGTAGTGACCAGAGTCACCAGGTCCAAATGAGGCCCAGATGGAGCATATTCACTAGGTCCAGGTGAGGCCCAGTTGAGAACCAGAGTCAGCAGATCTGGTTGTGGCCTAGAGGGGTACCAGATACACCTGGTCCAGGTGACATCCAGATGGGGACCAGAATCACCAGGTCAGGGTGAGGCCCAGAGGGGTTCCAGAGTCATCATGTGCAGGTGAGGCTCTGGTGTGAAACAGAGTCACCAGGTACCAATGATGCCCAGGTGAGGACCAGATTCACCAGGTCTGGGTGACGCGCAGATAGGATCAGAGTCACCAGTTCCCGGTGAGGCCAAGAAAGAGTCCACAGCAATCAGATTCAGATGGGGAACAAATTCACCAGGACTGGGTGAGGCCCAGATGGGGACCAGATTCACAGGTCCAGATGAGGCCCAGTTGGGGACCAGAGTCCCCGGGTCTGGGAGAGGACCAGTTAACGACCAGATTAACAGGTCCAAGAGGCCCACGTGTGGAACTGAGTCACCAGGTATGGGGTGGGCAACCCCACTCACCAGGTCCAGGTGAGGACAACCTTCATGCCAGAGTCACCAGATCCAGGTGAGGCCCTAGTGGGGACCGGAGTCACCAGGTAAATGTGCGTCTTCAAGAACACCAACATCACCAGGTCCAGGTGTGGTTCATGTGGGAACGAGAGACACCAGGTCCAGGTGAGAAAGAGGTGGGGACCACAGTCACCAGGTCCAGATTGAGGCCTAGGTGGGGGGACCAGAGTCATCAGGACCAGTTGAGGCCAAAGTGTGGAGCAAAGTTATCATATCCAGGTGAGGCCCGGGTGGGGAACAGAGTAACGATGTCCCATTTGATGCCAGGTGGGAAAAGAGTCAGAAGGTCCCGGTGAGGTGCAGGTGGCAACAGGATTCACCAAGTCCATGTGAGGCCCAGGTGGCGACCAGTCACCAGATCCATGTGCGGACCAGCTAAGGACCAGATTCACCAGGCCAAGTGAAGCCCAAGTGGTGACCAGATTACCAGGTAAGGGTGAGGACCAGAAGGGGAACCAGAGTAACCAGTTTAGTTTGAGGCCCAGAATGGGACCAGTGGTCCGTGGACAAAGTGAGGCCCAGTTGTGGAATAGAGTATCCAGTTCCCGAATGATGCCTGGGTCAGGACCAGAGTCACTAGGGCCATGCAGGCCCAGATGGGGAAACAGAATCACTAGGGTCCTGGTGAGTCACAGAAGAAAGAACCACAGTCACCAGTTGAGGTGAGCCCCTTGTGGGAACCAGAGCCACTCTAATCCAGCTGAGTCCCAGGTCCCTGTGAAGCCCACGTGAGGACCAGATTCACGCAGGGTTCATTTGAGGGCATAGCCTGGGGACAAGAGTCAACCCAGGTCTTGGTGCGGCCTAGGGGTGGGGAAAGATTCAGCAGTTCTGAGTTAGGTCAAAGTGGGGACGAGAGACACCAGGTAGCGGGTGAGGCCAACATGAGGACCAGAGTCACTCAGATTCCAGGTGAGGTCCATGTTGGAAAGAGAGTCACCCAGGTCCAGGAGAGGTCCAGGTGGAACCAGAGTCACTAGATCCAGGTGAAGTCCAGGTGGGGACCAGAGTCAGACCAGATCGACGTGAAGCCCGAGGTGGGGACCAGAGTCAACTAGGTGCAGATGAGGCCCAGGTTAGGAACTCAGAGTTAACCAGGTACACGTAGGATCCGGTGGGGATCAGAGGCAGAACAGGTCCATTTTTGAGTCCGGCTTGGGGACCATGATCAACAGGTCCACTTGAGACCCAGGTGTGGAACACAGTAAGCAGGTCCAGGTGAGTCCCCCGTGGTTACAAGGGTCACCACGTCCAGGTGAGTCCCAGGTGGGAGCAGGATCACCAGGTACAGGGGAGGCCCTTGAAAGAACCAGAGTCAACAGTTCAAGTTCAGGCGCAGGTGGCAACCAGGGTCAGCAGGTCCAAGTCAAGCCAAAGTGGATTCACAGTCACTAGGGCACGGTGAGACCCAGAGGGGGAGCATAGTCACCTGGTCCAGGTGAGGTCCAGTTGTGGAACACAGTCACCAGGTCCCAATTTTGCCCAGTTGAGGTCCATGGTCAACAGGGCCAGGTGAGGCCGAGGTGGGGACCGGAGTCCCGAAATCCAGGTGAAGCACAGGTGGGGACCACAGTCACCAGATCCAGGGTAGTGTCAGGTGCAGACCAGAATCACCAGGTCCAGGTGTGGTGCAGGTGGCAACCAAACTCACCAGGTCCCGGTGAGGCACTGGTGGGGACCCGAGTCACGAGGTACATGAGAAGCTAGAAACACTACATCCAAAAGGTCCCCATGATGTCCATGTGGGAACGAGAATGACCAGTTACAGGTGAGTACCAGGTGGTGAACTGACTCTCCATGTAGAGGTGAGTCCCAGGTGGGAACCAGTGTCACCATGTCCAGTGTGGCCCAGGTGAAGACCAGAGTTAATAGGTCCGGTTGGGTCACTGTTAGTGAACAGTGTAACCATATCCTGATGCTACCCAGGTGGTTAACAGAGACACCAGGTCCTGGTGAGGCCCAGGTGGGACCAGAGACATGAGTTCCAGGTGAGGTCCCACTGGGATCCACAGTCACCACGTCAGGTGAGGCCATATTAGGATCAGAGTCACCAGTTACAGGTGAAGCCCAGGTGGATCAGAGTCACCTGGTACAGAAGAGGCCAAAGTCAGGAACAGAGTTACCAGGATCAGGTCAGTCCCATTGAGGTATAGAGTAACCATGTCCCGGTGATGCCCAGGTAGACCCAGAGTCACCAGGTCCAGATGAGGCGCAGGTGGGGAGCATATTCACTAGGTCCCGGTGAGGCCCAGTTGAGGACCAGAGTCACCAGGTCTAGTTGAGGTCTAGAGGGGTACCAGAATCACCTGGTCTAGGTGACATCCAGATGGGGACCAGAGTCACCATGTCAGGCTGAGGCCCAGAGGGGTTCCAGAGTCATCATGTCCAGGTGAGGCTCAGGTGTGGAACAGAGTATCCAGGTCATAATGGTCCACAGGTGAGGACCAGAGTCACCAGATCTCAGAGAGGCCCAGTTAGGATCAGAGTCACTGGTTCCAGTTGACGCCATGAAGGAGTCCACAGCAATCAGGTCCAGATGGGGAAAAAATTCACCAGGACTGGGTGAGGACTAGATGCGGACCAGATTCACCAGGTCATGGTTATTCCCAGGTAGTGACCAGAGTTACCGTTCCAGGTGAGGACCAGGTAAGGACCAGATTCACCAGATCCAAGTGAGGCACACGTGCGGACCTGTGTCACCAGGTATGGGTGAGGTCCAGGTGACAACCCCACTCACCAGGTCCATGTGAGGACAACCTGCTGGCCATGTAGAGGAACCGTGTCTCGATGATGCCCACGTAGGGACTAGAGTTACCAGGTCCAGGTGATGCCAAGCTGCAGGCCATGCAGTGGAACCATGTCCTGATGATGCCGAGGTAGGACAATATTTACCAGGTCCAGGTGAGGCCAACCTGCAAGTCATGCAGTGGAACCATGTCCCGATGATGCCCAGGTAGGGACCAGAGTCACCAGGTCCAAATGAGGACAGACCGAGCATATTCACTAGGTGCAGGTGAGGCCCATTGAGGACCAGAGTCCCAGATCTGGTTGAGACCTAGAGGGTAGCAGATTCACCTGGTCCAGGTGACATCCACATGGGACCAGAGTCACCAGGTCAGGGTGAGGCCTAGAGAGGTTGCAGAGTCATCATGTCCAGGTGAGGCTCAGGTGTGGAACAGAGTCATCAGGTACCAATTATGCCCAGGTGAGGACCAGAGTCACCAGGTATGGGTGACGCGCAGATAGGATCAGAGTCACCAGATCCAGATGAGGCCCAGAAAGAGTCCACAGCAATCAGGTCCAAGTGGGGAACAAAGTCACCAGGACTGGGTGAGGCCCAGATGGGGACCATATTCACCAGGTCCAGGTGATTCCCAGGTGGTGACCAGGGTTACCAGGTCCGGGTGAGACCAGGTAAGGACCAGATTCACCAGGTCCAAGTGAGGCCCACGTGGGGACCTGTGTCACCAGGTATGGGTGAGACCCAGGTGGCAACCCCACTCACCAGGTCCGGTGAGGCCAACCTGCAGGCCATGCAGAGGAACCGTGTCCCGATGATGTCCAGGTAGGGACCAGAGTTACCAGGTCCAGGTGAGGCCAGCATGCAGGCCAATGTCACCAGATCCAGGTGAGGCCCTAGTGGGACGGAAGTCACAAGGTAAATGTGAGTCTACAAGAACACCACAGTCACCAGGTCCAGGTTGGTTCATGTGGGAACGGGAGTCACCAGGTCCAGCTGATACCCAGTTGGGGACGACAGTCACCAGTCCAGATTGAGGCCTAGGTTGGGGGACGAGAGTCATCAGGACCAGTTGAGGCCAAAGCGTACAGCAAATTATCATGTCAAGATGAGGCCCAGGTGGGGAACAGAGTAACCATGTCCCATTGATGCCAGGTGGGAAAAGAGTCACAAGGTCCATGAAGCCTAAGTTTGGAGTAGATTCACAGGTCCTGTTGAGGCCCACCTGAGGACCAGTGTCCCCAGCTCGGGGTGTGTCACCCGGTTCTGGATATCCAGGTGGGGACCAGTGTCACAAGTCAGGGTGAGGCCCTGAGGGGGCCGAGAATCACTAGGTCCAGGTGAGGCCCCGATGTGGAACTGTGAAACCAGGTCCCAAGATGCCCATATGAGGACCTGAGTCACCAGGTCCAGGTGATGTCCCTGTGGGAACCTGTCACCCCGTCCAGGTGAGGCCCAGGTGGGACCACAGTCACCAAGTCCTGGTGAGGCCCAGGTATAAGAGAGTATCCAGGTCCCAATGATGCCCAGGTAAGGACCAGAGTCAACAGGTCCAGGAGAGGCCCAAATATGGATCAGAGTCATTGTGTTCCAGGTGAGGCCAGATGGAGACCACAGGAACCAGGTCCAGGAGAGCCCCATATGGGAACCAGAGCCACCAGATCCAGGTGAGGTCCAGGAGGGACCGCAGTCACAAGGTCCAGGTGAGGCGCAGGTGGCAACATGATTCACCAAGTCCAGGTGAGGCCCACGTGGTGACCTGTCACCAGATCCAGGTGCGGACCAGCTAAGAACAGATTCACCAGGCGCAAGTGAAGCCCAAGGGGTGACCAGAGTCACCAGGTAAGGGTGAGTCCCTGAGGGGGAACCAGAGTAACCAGTTTAGTTTGAGGCCCAGAATGGGACCAGAGGTCCCTGGACAAAGTGAGGCCCAGGTGTGGAATAGAGTATCCAGGTCCCAATGATGCCTGGGTGAACCAGAGTCACTAGGGCCATGCAGGCCCAGATGGGGAACAGAATCACTAGGTCCTGGTGAGGCATAGAATAAGAATACAGTCACCAGTATCGGGTGAGCCCCTTGTGGGAACCAGAGCCACTCTATCCCGCTGAGTCCCAGGTCCATGTGAGGCCCACGTGAGGACCAGATTCATCAGGTCGAAATGAGGCATAGCTGGGGACAAGAGTCATCAGGTCTGGGTGCGGCCTAGGTGGGGCAAGATTCAGCGGTTCTGAGTTAGGTCAAAGTGGGGACGAGAGACACCAGTCCAGGTGAGGCCAAACTGAGACCAGAGTCACCAGATACATGTGAGTTCCAGGTGGGGACCAGAGTCACGAGATCCAGGTGAAGTCCAGGTGGGGACCAGAGTCACTAGGTGCAGATGAGGCCCTGGTGAGGACCAGAGTTACCAGGTACACGTGAGGCCCCGGTGGGATCAGAGGTAACAGGTCCATGTGAGGCGAGCTTGGGGACTATGGTCAAGAGGTGTAATTGAGGCCCAGGTGTGGTGACTAGAGACACCACGTGCAGGTGAGGCCCAGGTGGGCATCAGGATCACTAGGTACAGGGGGGCCCTTGAAAGAACCAGAGTCAACAGTTCGAGGTCAGGCACAGGTGGCAACCAGGGTCAGCAGGTCGAAGTCAGGCCAAAGTGGGGTTCACAGTGACTAGGGCACGGTGAGACCCAGAGGGGGACCAGAGTCACCTGGTCCAGGTGAGGTCCAGTTGTGGAACACAGTCACAGGGTCCCAATTTTCCCCAGTTGAGTACCATGGTCAAAGGGCCAGGTGAGGCCCAGATGGGGACCGGAGTCCCCAAATCCAGGTGAAGCCCAGGTGGGACCACAGTCACCAGATCCAGGGAGTCTCAGGTGCAGACCAGAATAACCAGGTCCAGGTGAGGTGCAGGTGGCAACCACACTCACCAGAAAATGCCAAAGTCAGGAATAGTGTTACCAGGATCAGGTCGGTCCCAGTGGGGAATAGAGTAACCATGTCCCGATGATGCCCACGTAGAACCACAGTCACCATATCCAGATGAGGCGCAGTTGGGGAACATATTCACTAGGTCCCGGTAAGGCCCAGTTGAGGACTAGAGTCACCAGGTTTGGTTGAGGCCTAGAGGGGTACCAGATTCACCTGGTCTAGGAGACATCCAGATGGTGACCAGAGTCTCCATGTCAGAGGGAGGCCCAGAGTGGATCCAGAGTCATCATGTCCAGGTGAGGCTCAGGTGTGGAGCAAAGTTATCATGTCCAGGTGAGGCCCAGGTGGGAAACAGAGTAACAATGATCCCATTGATGCCAGGTGGGAAAAGAGTCACAAGGTCCAGACGAGGCCTAAGTGAGGAGTAGATTCAACAGGTACTGTTGAGATCCAGCTGAGGACAAGTGTCGCCAGCTCCGGGTGAGTCCCAGAGGGGGACCAGAGTCACCCGGTACTGGTGATATCCAGGTTGGGACCAGAGTCACCACGTCAGGGTGAGGCCCAGAGGGGACGAGAATCACTAGGTCCAGGTGAGGCCCCGATGTGGAACTGAGAAACCAGGTCCCATGATGCCAATATGAGGACCTGAGCCACCAGGTCCAGGTGAGGTCCCTGTGGGAAAAGTCACCTCGTCCAGGTGAGGCCCAGGTGGGACCACAGTCACCAGGTCCAGATGAGGCCCAGGAATAAGAGAGTATCCAGGACCCAATGATGCCCAGGTAAGGACCAGAGTCAACAGGTCCAGGAGAGGCCCAAATATGGATCAGAGTCATTGTGTTCCAGGTGAGGCCAGATGGAGACCACAGGAACCAGGTCCAGGAGAGCCCCATATGGGAAACAGAGCCACCAGATCCAGGTGAGTCCAGGTGGGACCACAGTCACAAGGTCCAGGTGAGGCGCAGGAGGCAACAGAATTCAACAAGTCCAGGTGAGACCCAGGTGGCGACCAATCACACCAGATCCAGGTGCGGACCAATTAAGGACCTGTTTCAGCAGGCCCATGTGAAGCCTAAGGGGTGACCAGAGTCACCAGGTAGGGTTGAGGCTCAGAGGGGGAACCAGAGTAACCAGTTTAGTTTGAGGCCCAGAACGGGACCAGAGGTCCCTCGTCAAAGTGAGGCGCAGGTGTGGAATAGATTATCCAGGTCCCAATGATGCCTGGGTGAGGACCAGGGTCACTAGGGCCATGCAGGCCCAGATGGCAAACAGAATCACTAGGTCCTGGTGAGGCATAGAATAACACCACAGTCAGCAGAATCAGGTGATCCCCTTGTGGGAATCAGAGCCACTCTATCCCGCTGAGTCCCAGGTCCATGTGAGGCCCACGTGAGGACCAGATTCATCAGGTCGAATTGAGGCATAGCTGGGGACAAGAGACACCAGGTCTGGGTGCGGCCTAGGTGTGGCAAGATTCTGCAGTTTTGAGTTAGTTCAATGGGGGATGAGAGGCACCAGGTCCAGGTGAGGGCAAAGAGAGGACCAGAGTCACCAGATGCAGGTGAGGTCCATGTTGGACAGAGAGTAACCAGGTCCAGGAGATGTCCAGGTGGGGACCAGAGTCACTAGATCCAGGTGAAGTCCAGGTGGGGACCAGAGTCACCAGATCCCGGTGAAGCCCAGGTGGTGACCAGAGTCACTAGGTCCAGATGAGGCCAGGTGAGGACCAGAGTTACCAGACAACTGAGGCCCCGGTGGGGATCAGAGGCAACAGGTCTACTTGAGGCCCAGGTGTAGAACACAGTAACAAGGGCCAGGTGAGTCCCCGGTGTTGACAAGAGTCACACGTCCAGGTGAGGCCCAGGTGGGGACCAGGATCACCAGGGACAGGGGAGGCCCTTGAAAGAACCAGAGTCAAAAGTTCGAGGTCAGGAGCAGGTTGCAACAAGGGTCAGCAAGTCCAAGTCAGGCCAAAGTGGGGTTAACAGTCACTAGGGCACGGTGAGACCCAGAGGGGGACCAGAGTGAACTGGTCAAGGTGAGGTCCAGTTGTGGAACACAGCCACCGGGTCCCAGTTTTGCCCAGTTGAGGACCATGGTCAACACGGCCAGGTGAGGCCCAGATGGGGACCAGAGTCCCCAAATCCAGGTGAAGCCCAGGTGGGGACCACAGTCACCAGATCCAGGATAGTCTCAGGTGCAGACCAGAATCACCAGATCCAGGTGAGGTGCAGGTGGCAACCACACTCACCAGGTCCCGGTGAGGCCCTGCTGGGGACCAGAGTCACGAGGTACATGAGAAGCTAGAAACACTGCAGCCACCAGGTCCACAAGATGTCCATGGGGAACGAGAATCACCAGTTACAGTTGAGGACCAGATGGGGATCCGACTCAACATGTCCAGGTGTGGCCCAGGTGAAGACCAGAGTTAATAGGTCCGGCTGGGTCACTGTTAGTGAACAGAGTAACCATATCCTGATGCTACCCAGTGGGTACAAGAGACACCAGGTCCTGGTGAGGCCCAGGAGGGACCAGAGACATGAGGTCCAGGTGAGGTCCCGATGGGAACCACAGTCACCATTTCAGGTGAGGCCATGCTTAGGATCAGAGTCACGAGTTACAAGTGAGGCCCAGGTGGTGCCAGAGTAACCTGGTACAGAAGAGGCCAAAGTCAGGACCAGAGTTACCAGGATCAGGTCAGTCCCAGTGGGGAACAGAGTAACAATGTCCCAATGAAGCCCAGGTAGAACCTCAGTCACCAGGTCCAGATGAGGCGCAGTTGGGGAGCATGTTCACTAGGTCCCGGTGAGGCCCAGTTGAGGACCAGAGTCACCAGGTCAAGTTGACGCCAAGAGGTGTACAAGATTCACCTGGTCTAGGTGACTTCCAGATGGGGACCAGTGTCACCATGTCAGGCTGAGGCCCAGGGAGGTTCCAGAGTAGTCATGTCCAGGTGAGGCTCAAGTGTGGAACAGAGTAAGCAGGTACATGATGCCAAGGTGAGGACCAGAGTCACCAGATCTGGGTAAGCGCAGATAGGATCAGATCACCAGTTCCAGGTGAGGCCAAGAAAGAGTCCACCAATCAGGTCCAGGTGGGGAACAAAGTCACCAGGACTGGTGAGGCCCAGATGGAGACCAGATTCACCAGGTCCAGGTGAGGTCCAGGTGTTGACCAGAGTCCCCAGGTCTGGGAGAGGACCAGGTAAGGACCAGATTCACCAGATCCAAGAGGCCCACTTGGGGACCTGAGTCACAGGTATGGGTGTGGCCCAGGTGGCAACCCCACTCACCAGGTCCAGGTGAGGCCAACCTGCAGGCCAGAGTCATCAGATCCAGGTGAGGCCATAGTGGGGTCCGGAGTGACCAGGTAAATATGAGTCTATAAGAACACCATAGTCACCAGGTCCAGTTGTGGTTCATGTGGGAACGAGAGTCACCAGGTCCAGGTGAGACCCAGGTGAGGACAACAGTCACCAGGTCCAGATTGAGGCCTAGGTGGGGGGACCAGAGTCATCAGGACCAGTTGAGACCAAAGTGTGGAGCAAAGATATCATGTCCAAGTGAGGCCCAGGTGGGGAACAGAGTAACCATATCCCATTGATGCCAGGTGGGAAAAGAGTCACAAGGTCCAGACGAGGCCTAAGTGAGGAGTAGATTCACCAGGCCCTGTTGAGGCCCAGTTGAGGACCAGTGTCCCCAGCTCCGGGTGAGTCCTAGAAGGGGACCAGAGTCACCCGGTTCTGGTGATATCCAGGTGGGGACCAGAGTCTCCACGTCAGGGTGAGGCCGAGAGGGGACGAGAATCACTAGGTCCATGTGAGGCCCCGATGTGGAACTGAGAAACCACCCCATGATGCCCATATGAGGACCTCAGTCACCAGGTCCAGGTGTGGTCCCAGTGGGAACCAGTCATCTAGTCTCGGAGAGGACCAGGAGGGACCACAGTCACCAGGTCCAGGTGAGGCCGAGGTGTGACCACAGTCAACAGGTCCAGGTGAGGCCCAGGTATATAAGAGATTATCCAGGTCCCAATGATGCCCAATTACGTAACAGAGACAAGAGGTCCAGGAGAGGCCCAAATATGGATCAGAGTCATTGTGTTCCAGGTGAGGCCAGATGGAGACCACAGGAACCAGGTCCAGGAGAGCCTTATATGGGAACCAGAGCCACCAGATCCAGGTGAGGTCCAGGTGGGACCACAGTCACAAGGTCCAGGTGAGGCGCAGGTGGCAACATGATTCACCAAGTCCAGGTGAGGCCCAGGTGGCGACCAGTCACCAGATCCAGGTGCGGACCAGCTAAGGACCAGAATCACCAGGCCCAGGTGAATCCCAAGGGGTGACCAGTTTCACCAGGTAAGGGTGAGTTCCAGAGGGGAAAACAGTGTAACCAGTTTAGTTTGAGGCCCAGAATGGGACAAAGGACCATGGTGAAAGAGAGGCCCAGGAGTGGAATAGAGTATCCAGTTCCGAATGATGCCTGGGTGAGGACCAGAGTCACTAGGGCCATGCAGGCCTTGATGCGGAACAGAATCACTAGGTCCTGGTGAGGCATAGAATAAGACCACAGTCACCAGTATCAGTGAGCCCCTTGTGCGAACCAGAGCCACTCTATCCAGCTGAGTCCCAGTTCCATGTGAAGCCCACGTGAGGACCGGATTCATCAGATCTAATTGAGGCATAGCTGGGGACAAGAGTCACCAGGTCTGTGTGCGGCCTAGGTGAATCAGCAGTTCTGAGTTAGGTCCAAGTGGGACGAGAGACACCAGGTCCAGGTGAGGCCAAAGTGAGGACCAGAGCCACCAGATCCAGGTGACGTCCAGGTGGGTCCAGAGTCACAAGGTCCAGGTGAGGCGCAGGTGGCAACAGGATTCACCAAGTCCAGGTGAGGACCAGGTGGCGACCAGTCACCAGATCCAAGTGAGGACAAGCTAAGGACCAGATTCACCAGGCCCAATGAAGCCAAAGGGGTGACCAGAGTCACCAGTTAAGGGTGATTCCCAGAGGGAGAACCACAGTAACCAGTTTAGTTTGAGGCCCAGAATGTGACCAGAGGTCCCTAGTCAGAGTGAGGCCCAGGTGTGGAATAGTGTATCCAGGTCCCAATGATGCCTGTGAGGACCAGAGTCACTAGGGCCATGCAGGCCCAGATGGGAACAGAATCACTAGGTCCTGGTGAGGCATAGAATAAGACCACAGTCAGCAGTATCATTTGAGTCCCTTGCGGGAACCAGAGCCACTCTATCCAGCTGAGTCCCAGGTGATGTGAGGCTCACGTAAGGACCAGATTCATTAGGTCGAAATGAGGCATACCTGGGGACAAGAGTCACCAGGTATGGGTGCGGCCTAGGTGGGGCAATTTCAGCAGTTCTGAGTTAGGTCAAAGTGGGGACGAGAGACGCCAGGTCCAGGTGAGGCCAAACTGAGGACCAGAGTCACCAGATCCATGTGAGGTCCATGTTGGAAAGAGAGTCACCAGGTCCAAGAGAGGTCCAGGTGGGGACCAGAGTCACCAGATCCAGGTGAAGTCCAGGTGGGGACCAGAGTCACCAGATCCAGGTGAAGCCCAGGTGGGGACAAGAGTCACTAGGTCCAGATGAGGCCCAGGTGAGGACCAGAGTTACCAGGTACACATGAGGCCCGGTGGGGATCAGAGGCAACAGGTCATGTGAGGCCGGCTTGGGCCATGGTCAACAGGTCTACTTGAGGCCCTGGTGTGGAATACAGAAAGCAGGTCCAGGTGAGTCCCCGGTGGTGACAAGAGTCACCACGTACAGGTGAGTCCCAGGTGGGGACCAGGATCACCAGGCACAGGGGAGGCCCTTGAAAGAACCAGAGTCAACAGGTCGAAGTCAAGCGCAGGTGGCAACCAGGGTCAACAGGTCCAAGTCAGGCCAAAGTGGGGTTCACAGTCATTAGGGCACGGTGAGACCCAGAGGGGGACCAGAGTCACCTGGTCCAGGTGAGGTCCATTTGTGGAACACAGTCATCGGGCCCCAATTTTGCCGAGTGAGGATCATGATCAACAGGGCCAGGTGAGGCCCAGATGGGGACCGGAGTCCCCAAATCCTGGTGAAGACAGGGGGGGACCACAGTCACCAGATGCAGGGTAGTCTCAGGTGCAGACCAGAATCACCAGGTCCAGGTGTTGTGCAGGTGGCAACCACACTCACCAGGTACCGTTGAGGCCCTGGTGGGGACCAGAGTCACGAGGAACATGAGAAGCTAGAAACACTGCAGCCCCCAGGTCCACATGATGTCCATGTGGGAACGAGAATCACCAGTTACAGGTGAGGACCAGGTGGGGATCCGACTCACCATGTCCAGGTGAGACCCTGGTGGGAACCAGTGACACCCTGTCCAGGTGTGGCCCAGGTGAAGACCAGAGTTAATAGTTCCGCCTGGGTCACTGTTAGTGAACAGTGTAACCATATCCTGATGCTACCCTGGTGGTACCAGAGACACCAGGTCCTGGTGAGGGTCAGGAGGGACCAGAGACATGAGGTCCAGGTGAGGTTCCATTGGGAACCACATTCACCAGGTCTGGTGAGGCCACGCTTTGGATCAGAGTCACCAGTTACTGGTGAGGCCCAGGTGGAGCCAGAGTCACCTTGTCAGAAGAGGCCAAAGTCAGGACCAGAGTTACCAGGATCAGTTCAGTCCCAGTGGTGAATAGAGTAACCATGTACCGATTATGCCCAGGTAGAACCAGAGTCACCTGGTCCAGATGAGGAGCAGGTGGGGAGCATGTTCACTAGGTCTCGGTGAGGCCCAGATGAGGACCAGAATACCCAGGTCTAGTTGAGGCCTAGAGGGGTACCAGATTCACCTGGTCTAGGTGACATCCAGATGGGACGAGAGTCACCATGTCAGGGTGAGGCCCGGAGGGGATCCAGAGTCATCATGTCCAGGTGAGGCTCAGGTGAGGAAGAGTCACCAGGTACCAATGATGCCCACGTGAGGACCAGAGTCACCAGATCTGGGTGACGCGTAGATAGGTTCAGAGTCACCAGTTCCAGGTGAGGCCAAGAAAGAGTCCACAGCAATCAGGTCCAGGTGGGGAACAAAGTCACCAGTACTGGGTGAGGCCCAAATGGGAACAGATTCACCAGGTTCAGGTGAGGCCCAGTTGAGGACCAGTGTCCCCAGCTCCGGGTGGGTCCAGAGGGGGACCAGAGTCACACGGTTCCGGTGATATCCAGGTGGGGACCAAAGTCACTACGTCAGGTGATCCCAGAAGGGGAGGAGAATCACTAGCTCCAGGTGTGTCCCGATGTGGAACTGAAACCAGGTCCCATGATACCCATATGAGGACCTGAGTCAGCATGTCAAGGTGAGGTCCCTGTGGGAACCAGTCACCTCGTCCAGGTGAGGCCAGGTGGGACCACTGTCACCAGGTCCAGGTGAGGCCCAGGTATATAAGAGCGTATCCAGGTCGCAATGATGCCCAGGTAAGGACCAGAGTCAACAGTCCAGGAGAGGCCCAAATAGACCAGAGTCATTTTGTTCCAGGTGATGCCTGATGGAGACCACAGGAATCAGGTCCAGGAGAGCCCCATATGGGAAGCAGAGCCACCGATCCAGGTGAGGTCCTGGTGGGACCACAGTCACAAGGTCCAGGTGAGGCGCAGGTGGCAACAGGATTCACCAAGTCCAGGTGAGGCCCAGCTGGCGACCAGTCACCAGATCCAAGTGAGGACAAGCTAAGGACCAGATTCACACAGGCCCAAATGAAGCCCATGGGGTGACCAGAGTCACCAGGTAAGGGTGAGTCCCAGAGGGGAACCAGAGTAACCAGTTTAGTTTGAGGGCCAGAATGGGTCCAGAGGTCCCTAGTCAGAGTGAGGCCCAGGTGTGGAATAGTGTATCACGGTCCAATGATGCATGGGTGAGGACCAGAGTCACTAGGGCCATGCAGGCCCAGATGGGGACAAATCACTAGGTCCTCGTGAGGTATAGAATAAACCACAGTCAGCCGTATCATTTGATCCCGTTGCGTGAACCAGAGCCACTCTATCCAGCTGAGTTCCAGGTCCATGTGAGGCTCCGTGAGGACCAGATTCATTAGGTCGATTTGAGGCATAGCTGGGGACAAGAGTCACCAGGTCTGTGTGCGGCCTAGGTGGGGCAAGATTCAGCAGTTCTGAGTTAGGTCAAAGTGGGGACGAGACACGCCAGGTCCAGGTGAGGCCAAACTGAGGACCAGAGTCACCAGATCCATGTGAGGTCCATGTTTGGAAAGAGAGTCACCAGGTCCGGGAGAGGTCCAGGTGGGGACCAGTGTCACCAGATCCAGGTGAAGTCCAGTCGGATCAGAGTCACCAGATCCACGTGAAGCCCAGGTGGGGACCAGAGTCACTAGGTCCCGATGAGGCCCAGGTGAGGACCAGACTTACCAGGTACACGTGAGGCCCCGGTGGGATCAGAGGCAACAGGTCCATGTGAGGCCGACTTGGGGACCATGGTCAACGGTCTACTTGAGGCCCGGTGTGTAACACAGTAAGCAGGTCCAGGT
>NW_023330645.1:0-46253 GCF_011100685.1 Canis lupus familiaris | reverse complement strand
TAATAGGCACTGTTTTGTTTTTATATTCCTGTCTACCATTTTAAATATCAATTTACAAGCTAATAAGGTCTTGGTGTTAAAATTATCTGCTCAGAAATGGCAAACTAACAGTTCCATAGTCTGTTACTCACAACAGATTAGATATTTTAAAAATAGTTTGGGAAAATTTCACATTGGGTCAAGGAGTAGGAGCACCAGAGAGAACCGATTCATAACAGGATTGGCTATCGTGAGAGTTGTTGCTTACACAAGTGTTGCCAGTGTGTTGAAGAGGCAAGTGGAGAATATCTACTCTCCTAGCTGTCAAAAGAAGGTATTATAATTGGCATCCTTCCTGTGTCCCTGCCCTGGTAGAATCATGACTTGATGAGCAGAGGAAGGCAGAGCCCAAATAAGAGAGATGTACTTGGCTGAGAGCTTAGCCTGTTTTTCTGAGCACTGGCCTGGGTCTTTCGGATTCTTATTTATTCTGTTCCCCAGGGTAGTGAGCTCCAGGAAAGGATGTTGCATCTTTTTATCCTCAATTTTTCTTTAATTCGTCAAATGGCCTACCTCTGTCACCTCCCCAGGGGCCCATGAGGGAAATGACTCGTTCAACTGTTGTTTCATAAGATCCTGTCATGTGCTGGCAGCATATAGGTACTGAGTGTTTGAGGACAGTGGAGATCATTTCTGCCTCAAGAGTCTCAGCAAGAGCAGGTCCCATGGAGCCGGAACCGAGGCTAGAGCAGCTGAGGAGTGGCCTCCACCTCCTCACCCAGGAGCCACAGCCTAACAAGATGGGAGATATGCACTCGGCATCATGATGACAGGGATACAAATGTAAATTTCCCACAGTGAGTATTTTGATTGTCTTGGTTGATAGAGCCAACCCCTCTGGTGGTGAAATCAACCATATGACTGCAGTACTTTAGGGACTCATCTTGAAATTTTCCACCCAAAAAGAAGCAACTCTGGGATAAGGCAATGGTTCACATATTGGCGTCACATTGCATTGGGATGCTCCCTGGAAGTTTTCAGGGTGATCTACAGATAGCACCTCTTCTTGGAGGTGGAAAATGTTGCAATTAGCTTTTTCCTTCCCTGGGCTGCTATTGTCAGGATGTCACCTAACTATGCAACAGGCCTTGACTGACTATATCTCTTGTGAAGGAAACCATCTTGATCACGGCTCTCTCTAAGCTCAGGGCAGAAGCTAGCCTTCCAGGGACCTCTAGGCAAGCGCATGGTGACAAAGGGTCGATGGAGGCAGCTTTGTCATGAAATTTGGAGTAAAGAGGAGCCATGAGGGAGCTGGGTAGGCAGAGGGCATTCTCTCAAAGATGGGAATGGCCTGAGCATGTGAATGTGCTAATGGAAGGGGATGTACAGGTTCCCAAGCCTCCCACCTTCTCTACCCACCCCTCTATCCTCCAAAGATACAAGAGGATCAATGGAGAGCATCTGAGTAAGCTTCCCAAAGCTGCATTGCTAGCCAACACAGAAGTCAAATCTTAAACCAAGGAAGCTGATCTCCAAAGCCCATGTTCATGGTATGATTTCATACGGCCTCTAGAGAAGTCCAGGCTTCTCAGCCCACCAATCACACACGGACTTAGCATCTTAGCTCACATATGCCTAATTCAAGAGCTGGCCTTGGGGCCAAACCTGGCCCATCATCTCTTTCTGTACTTAAAGTTTTATTAATACAATAGCCACGCCCATTCATCTATGCATCGTCTGTAGCTGCTTTCATGCTACAACAGCAGAGGTGAGTAGTTGCAACAGAGACCAGATGGCCGCAAAATACAAAATATTTATTATCTAGTCTTTTTTCAGGAAAAAAAAAAAAAAAAAACTTGCCAGCTCCTGACTGATCTGTGCCAGAGCCTTCCGTTACTGCATCTCCTTAATTAATAGGCCATCCCATGCAAAGTGCCAAGGTGAGACTCGTCCCCAGAAAGGCAAGAGGCCAGCAGTAGAGCCCTCCCCCACTAAAGTCCAGCAGTAGAGCCAGTTCCGTGGGGAGCAGAAGGGAAGTTAGTCATAGGGCCTGCCCGCCAGAGTCCCAGCAATCAGACCGGCCATCAAGTTGGCAATCTGGGAGGTAATCCTAAAAAGTTAGGACTGAGGGACCTGCCTTCTCCTTATCCTCAGAGCGTTATAATGTCCTACAGTCTGCTACTGGACTGAATTGAGGAGATTTAGGGTAATATAAATTTAAGATGGAAGGACCCTTATTCATCGACCCTTCATCTCCTTGAGGGAGGAAAGGATGCAAATGCAAAAAGTCTTTGTTGCCTGCCTTGGCAGCGGGTTAGAGTAATGAGTTGGCTGGCTGTGAGTTTTTTTTTTTCCCCCCAAAGATTTCATTTATTTATTTGAGAGAGGAGAGAGCATGAGCTGGGGAGGAGTAGAGGGGGAGGGAAAGAGAGAATCTCTCAAGCAGACTCCACACTGATTGCAGAGTCTGACACAGGACTACATCTCATGACCTTGAGATCATGACCTTGAAATCATGACCTGAGCCAAAATCAACTGAGCCACCCAGGCACCCCACAGCCCCGCATTTTAATAGAAGGATTACTCCAGTGGCAGGCAAGAGACTAGAGGAAGCCTCTAGAAGACTAAGCAAGCAGACCAATAAAGAAAAGAGAACAGTTGTTCAGGAGACACAACAAAGGGCTGAATTAAGGCCAGAGGAGTGTAGACTAAAAGGTAGGGGTTAATTATGAAGGCATGTAGCAGATAAAATCGGCCAGCCTGGGTGAGACCCAGGTATGCGGTGTGTAGGAGGAGGGCTCGAGGTGATTCTTCTGTTTCTGGCATGAAAGGATGGACGGCAGTGTCCTTGAATTAGGAAGGGAAGTAGATCTCAGAATGAAAGTTAAGCTCCCTTTGGGCCACACTTTCTTTGATTCTTTTGGGACATCAAATAGAGGCCCCCAGGAGCCTGATATGTAATTCTGGAGGGGAAAAGCAGAGGTTTGAAAAATGATTCTTTTTGTCCCATTTATGTATCATGCATTAAATCAAAGAAATCAAGACTGAACACCCTTACCTACGGAGCTACTGGTGCAGTGAAGAAAGCAAGCATGATTTCATTCTAATGAGGGACACTTCTTGCCAATACAGTTGTATGAAAATGCATTTTGGGGGCCGAACGTTTGATGATGGAAAAATGTATCTGCTCATACATGCTAGAAATTCTAGACGGGCTGGTGTTGATTTGCATTTAGATGGGAATTCCTTCAGCTCAGAACCAGGATTGTCCTCTAACTGACAGCACTTGGAAAAGCATTAACTTTGGCCAGGTGAAGTGTCGTTTGGTACAGCAGTGACAACAGACCTTAATACCAGTATTAATAGTGTTGCTGAATGACTCCATAGAAATTAGCTGCTGAAATTGTTGGAAAAGTTTAGAACAAGCCTCCTCCGGCCTCTCTCTGAAGCGCCAGTGCATAACCTGTTAATGAGTGACTACCTGAATTCCCTAGCGTGTGCTTGACTTGCTCCTGGAGGCTGTGTGTTGAACACCATCTTCCCCGCTATTTCCGAGGCTTAGCACAGAACCCCAGAGCACCATCGCGTTGAGTCCTGAGTAAGAAGGAAATCTGCTCATCATGAGGCATTTCAGTAACAACTCTCTAAGGAGCTACACAGAGAAATTCAGTATGATCCCTACATCTCGGCCAACGACCTCTTCCCACACTGTATCAAAAGCAGATTAAAAGCCCATTGCTTATCGTTATGTTCATTCGCAAATTGGTAAGGCTATTCGATTATCTTGGTTTAGTCTGATTAGACCGTTCCATTGGCCATCTTTGCGTTTAATTTGAAAAAATGAGGGTCCATCTGGAGAAGTTTTGATTATCTCTTTTAAAAATAGCGTTCCTCTGGGATGAGGGAGTCCTGGGGATTGGTGGCAGCACAATCATATGTGTGTACTTAACACGACCGACCCATGTGCTTAAAAATGGTTAAGAATGTAAATTTTTTTGTCATTTTTCAAAATTAGAAATGTTTAAAATCGTAACCACTCCTCTGATTATAAAAACGAAAAGCACAAAGAGAATAAAAACTTTGGGCAGTCCTGCCATGCCAAGACATTTAAATTGTTCCATGTTGTATGTTGTTTGGACTTTGTCGTACCCTTGTTTGCAACCATGGCCGTGGACATGTGACAACATAAGGCAGTGGCAAGACTGCGCAGCAACCGAGCTTTCCACTCATGTTATAACCAGACCCGTCTTCAATGTACATAGTTTGGGTCATCAGGAGGATGTCATTTTTAAAGGTGTCCTCTTCACAAAATTTGGTGGTCACACAATATCAAATATTACTTTACACTATTCAAATTATGAAGCTGACCCTTGGGTCTAATCCAGTAAACGAGACATTACAGAAAGCCTGGAAGAGAGCATGTTTGACATACCAGAAGCCATTGGACAGAGATTGTCATGATATCTGGATAAAAGATAGTACAATTTCATGAGACTTACTCACTAGCGGTCAGATTATTTTAAGAAACCGAGTATAACAACATTTCGGGAACTGGAGGCCACAGAGGTTCTGGAGCTGTTTGCCTGCCAGATGAGGACTCAGCTGCCCTTTGGAAGAGTTGGGTGAGCAGATGAATGAAAGGAACATGTTTTCCCATTTTTAAGATCTGTCCTTGTTCCTGGACTTATTTCTGGACTTTCACTTTATCAGGTCTAGCATTTGAGAATTGGTTTGGGAGGGGAGGGGATCCCCAAACACAAATTTATGTGCTCACCACCCATATTTGAAGATGCTAGAATTGGGATGTAATATCAAAAGTTTATTCTTTTCCAGAATGTAAGAATGAATTGCAGAAATAATTTCCCATTAGCAATGTTTGAACACATCAAAAAACATACTTTTTTCATCCAGGATTTTTCATTTTATTTCATTTTTCCTACTGTGCCTCCCAAGAGGTTGTATATAGCACTACATGCTGAAATAATGAAAGAATTTCTCTTCAAAATAGAGACCTGGTGTTAGTGGCTCAAGAAAGAGTCTATGATCCTTTCTGCTCTTGGGACATGTATCCATAGATGGGGCTGTGTTATCGTTCTGCCTGCCCACTTATTCAATCTTACAATTGGTCAATTAAACATCTATTTCCCACTGGGCATAAACTGTAGGCAGCATTGAACTTATGCATTAGGTTTGCATGCGTCTACAGTGACTGGCAGGGGCCCCTAACGTTAAGATATCTGTGTGGTGTGAGAAGAAAGGCCATAAAGTCAACATAAAACTCATCCACTGCCTTTTTATAAGATGGTAAAAGCAAGTATAAAGAGCTTTAGAGGCAGTAGCTCCAAGGACTTAGAGCGTCGCCAGCATTTAGCTCATTGACCTGACTTAAATGGGAGGGGGTGTTCATACTCCCCTCAACAAAGTCAAATTGTTGTTGTTGTTTTTCTGAGAAATAGGTGGAGGCAGAAACTGAAGTAGAGCATGGAATACGTTGCCTAGTTAAAACAAACACAAGTAATAAAAGAAGGTCTATTCAAAACAAAAATATAAAGAGACTGCTTTTTAAGTAAGCCACCAAGACTGAATGTGAGATCAAGTTATATTTGCAAATGTATTTCTTTGAATAGTGAAGTGCATAGAATAAGGTCAGATTTTATTTCCATTCCAACAGCAAACGCAACAGGTGAGTTTGGATTGTGGTTGATTGTTGCGTCACCAGATCCCCCCCAACACTTAGAGCTGGATCTTCTTGCAGATCAATATGGCACCAGAAATTCTGCAACCATCGATAATACCTCAATTCTCTTCTGCAGTCTGAATTAAATTCTGAATTGACTCAGAAGACCATTCACCAGGAATTAGGAGATCCTGTGCCTTATTTCCAGTTTGGTCCTTACCACAAAGGGACAGCAGTTGAGATACTCTAAAACCAACTCCGTAGTCATCTACACTAGAAATAACCTTCATGGAATGATTATAACACACTGTTCTAGATGCTTCGTGATACTAGTTGCAGGTTAGTTAAGATCATCTTAGAACATGTTCCTCATTCGTGTGTTTGGAATAATCCTACTTCATAGTGTTTCTGCATGTGTTCTCTGCCCAGTATTCAATTAGATAAGGCTCATTTGGTGGCAAATAATATATGAAAGTCAGTTTCAATCTTAAAATGATCTTTGTGGATTTGGAGAGTGCATAGGACAATAAAAGGTGCTCTGGGATCTGTGGAACAAATTTATCCACCATTCTTTGAATATAATATAGCTTATGATTCCTTCTTTAAAATAATAGACATTCAGCACATTGGTTTCTTTTTCTTTTTTTTAGGATTTTATTTATTTATTCATGAGAGACACAGAGAGGCAGAGACACAGGCAGAGGGAGAAGCAGACTCCCTGTGGGGAGCCCGATGCAGGACTGGATCCCAGGTGCCTCTCGCATGTGGGTTTCTTACAGCAAATGCAAGTTCTTTAACTTCCTGGGCTCACAACATGATATGGTTCCTCTCTCCTGCCTGGTTTACAGATTATGAAATTAGGGACGCAGTCAAAACCCACTTGTTGATGCCTATTAGCAGCTAGGCACACGCTATTCCAGGCAGGTCTCTCCCAGCTCCGCAAAGGAGGTAGTATTATCTCCATGGTGCAGGTTAAGAATCAGATGTAGAAAAATTAAGTAATCTGCTTGAGACTTTGCTACTAATGACAAGTAGAGACACAGTACACATGGAGACCTACCTTTGAGATCTGTGTTCTTTACCCATTACTACACAGCACTCCCCACATCAAGAGCAGACCAGGGGCACCTGGGTGGCTCCATGGTTGAGCGTCTGCCTTTGGCTCAGGTTGTGATCCCAGGGTCCTGGGATGGAGTTCTGCATCCGGCTCCCTGCAGGGAGCCTGCTTCTCCCTCTGCCTGTGTCTCTGCCTCTCTCTGTCTCTCATGAATAAATAAATAAAATCTTAAAATAAATAAATAAAGAGCAGACCCAGCCTGAGCTGAGAACTGAACCGGGCACCCAGCACACCTTTGCCTGAGCCTCGGAGAGGGAAGGGCTGGACACCCAGCCAGCGTGTGGCAGAGCCAGGACTCAGCTGGCACCACCACAGGTGGGAAGACATGAGCTTTGAGGTCAAATACACCTTATTCCCAACCGCACAATTTGCTTTCTTCATTTTTGCTATGCTTTGGGCACCTGTTTTAACTCTGACATTAGTCTTAGAAATCTTAACTGAAAGAAGTAACACCTGAGGAATAATACCCTTTGGAGATTTTTGCCCATACTTGGCTTCTGGATTCCGTGATGTTACTTGCATCAAGGCACTCACCCGATATAACCAGGTCACCTCCCCTTCCTTTTATTTTTTTTAAGTCTTTTTTCTTTTTATTTATTTATTTATTTTATTTATTTATTTTTTTAAGTGGCCTCCATGCCCAAATGGGGCTTGAAATCATGACCTTGAGATCAAGAGCCACACGCTTTACCCACTGAGCCAGCCACGTGCCCCAAGTCACCTCCCCTTCCTAAGGCTGGAAACCACAATGAAAGAGAAAGCAGATGCTGGCTTGATTCACACATTCTCTCCAAGACATGGCATCCCTTTTCTTGATCCTTAGTCATGGATCCTAGCTTCCAAAGATCTATGCTTGGCCAAGTGTATTGCTGGACTTAGCTACTTGCATATGAACTAAGCTGTGGTTTTTTCCGCACAGTCGTGAGGCATATCTGGTATTGTCATCTGTTTTAAACTTTTAGTTATTTCCAGTTTCTCTTGACTCATCAGACAACACGTGGATTTCTCCGTGGCCATGATAAATAAGGATGTGCTTATCTTTTTTTTTTTTTTAACTGATCCACAAAAATGAAGCACAATATGGTGCTACCCAGGCTTTCAGATGAGACTGGATTTTTAGTCAGCATAGTTGATTCACTGATAAAATCCCAGGGTTTAAAAAAGGGGTATCACCCTTGGCCAGATTGCTCTTAATCAGATTTATAAAATTGGGTTTGTCTGTTACCATAATCACAGAGAACTAGGTGGCTGGATTTTCACCACATTTGGATAGTATGTTCGAGATGGTGTGACTTGAAGTCGAGGCTCTGTGGGGGTGTGATAATTTCTTGAGCTCTGGCTAAATGCTGGTGTGCAGCTAACTCACATATCTCTCGCAGCCAGTTCCATGGGCGTGTGGCCTGTGCAGTCGCCCTGTGCTTACAAGGACCACCTCCTGCTTTAGAGCTCTATCTGCTGTTATCGTGAAATTCTTCATTTTTGAGCAAGGGGCCCCTTGTTTTCATTTGGCTCTGGGCCTGGCAAATGTGCTAGAGATCCGTACCGTGTTCGAGGGAGAGAGCCAGGATTAGGCCTCGATGCTTTGCTCCAGAGCCCACCCTCTCTGCCTGTACTGACCTGCCAGTCAGGGAGTAACTTCTAGTCCAAGAGGAGCTGCCTTGCTGTGATGGCTGTGGGTTTCTCCTCCATCGAGCTACTTTGCACATACTCTGTTCAAGGCAGTGCATGTTTGGGTGCAGCCATGGGGAGTGGTCACTGTAGACGGCTCATGACTCATAGGAGAGATTGGCTAGGGCCAAATGAGTCCTTTTAAAGGAGAAACTGGGGAGAGCAATGCCTGGTGGCCTGCTTGTGGGCCTGGTGCCTCCCAAACGGTGGTGCAAGACTGCCTGGAGACGGGCGCTCTCACTTCTCTTACTTTGGCCCCTTTACCAGTATAAGACTGTTGCTGTTCTTTTCTGAAGAATGCCCATTGAAACAACACAGACGGAGAAACAGGAAAGTTTCCCATGTTTTCGGAGTAATACTGATAAATCGGGCAACTCTCCCCAGGTGAAATGTGGGGATATTTCATTTTCATGAGTGAATTCCCAACAGCAGTATCATATCTGGGGCTCCTCGGATGCTTCTCCTCCTCCTCCTCCCCTGTCAGTCTGTATTTCCTGCCTCCAGCACTCTCTCAGACATCAGATGGAGGACAGAATTTGGGAGAAATAAGGCAAGTCCCAGCAACCTGCCCCTTCATGCTACAGATGTCTCAGGTGGACTCCTTTTCCTTTGATGCTGGCTAACTATTCTGCTTTGAAAATCTAAAATGCTTCATGCCTTTGAGTTTCCTCAGCTTCGGTACTGTGGGTGCAATACTGTTCTCCTGGCTGCTTCCAGGCCTGTGTTGCCTCATTTCCCAAGAGCCTTCCAGCCAGCAGGCACGGGGACACTGTGACAAGTTGCTGGTGTTGGTTCCAGGAGGGGGAGGTGAGGGAAGGTCCTATGTTGCTGGGGATCATGAAGCTTTTTAAAAATAAATCTTGTAATTGGTTGTTAAAAAAAAAAAACAACCCTCAAACATTATTTAGGGCCACTATAGGAAAACAAGGCAAATTTTCAAGTTGCATTCTTTTTAGGAGAATTCTAAACTGAATAGAATACTGGGACTAAGCCACAGGTTTTAAAGCCTAGGCAATAAAAAGGTGCCGGCTAAGGCCTTCGATAAACAAGCATGTAACCTCAAGAAGCTTTGGAGCGATATTTATAGCCACACTGAGCTGCTTTTGTGATCCCGTCAACATTCCTTTATTGGCTTTCTTTTGCTTCCATAAAGACTTCATTGCTATATTTAAAAGCTTCTTTTGATGACTGCTTCTATTTTTAATTATTGCTCTTCTTGAAAAACTCACTTTCAAATGGAATGGGAGCATGGGGACTCTGCTTCGAAGGCACTGGTTATCTCTGAAGACAAGGGTGCCAATTTGTTTGAAAGTTAACATAGAGAAATCCCAGATACTTGGCCTCTCAAGAAGAGTACTTGCTCGTGGAAGATGGGTTCCGAAAATAGAGATTAAGTAACAGCCTCTACTCGGACTAATGAACTCCCCCTGCATCCCTGCTCAGCTCCCCAAATGGCAGCCTCCTTGGCAGCCAGGCTTTTCTCATGACCAACCAGCCACGCAGAGAGGGAGAATTTCTCTTTAGAGAAAAGATCTGCAGACCCTCTGACTTTCAGCTTGCCACTTACATCTCACCATGGTGAAGTTCCCCCGTCTCTGACTCCCACCTGCACATACAGACCTCCTAACCTAGCTTCTTAGGGCCTTCCTATTAAATATGTAGCCAAAGAAAACCAGGCATTTGAGGAATCCCTCTATTACGAGAGACAGAGACAAATACAAACAGAAAAAAAGAAAATCTGAGATAGCAAAAAAGGGAGCAGAGGATACTGCAGCCATGAAATAAGAACAGGAGGCTCTAAAAATTGAAAAGGAATATTCCAAGACCAAGAGTTCTGGGAAAGTAAAAGTATGCAAACCAGATACACATATATATCGGGATGCTTGCATGGCTCAGTGGTTGAGCGTCTGCCTTCGGCTCAGGTCATGATCCCAGGGTCCTGGGATGGACTCCCGCATTGGGATCCCTGCAGAGAGAGCCTGCTTCTCCCTCTGCCTGTGTCTCTGCCTCTGTCTCTCATGAATAGATAACAAAATCTAAAAAAAAAAAACAAAAACGATACAGGGATCCCTGGGTGGCGCAGCGGTTTAGCACCTGCCTTTGGCCCAGGGCGCGATCCTGGAGACCCGGGATTGAATCCCATGTCGGGCTCCCGGTGCATGGAGCCTGCTTCTCCCTCTGCCTATGTCTCTGCCTCTCTCTCTCTCTCTGTGTGACTATCATAAATAAATAAAAAAAAAATTTAAAAAAAAGATACACATTTATATCCATACACACATATCCATGCACTAGAAGAGAAAATTGAGCATTTTCGACTCAATTTTACCTCTTGACTTCTGACTTCTGGGAGGTAAACCCGTCAGTCTGAGGTCTCTTAATTAACGTCTCCAAGGACCACCTGCAGATCACCTTAGGAGCCTGACCACCCCTCGAGAAAAGTTCGGCTTTGGCAGAGTTTGGGGATCATTTCGTTATAGACACGTAGGAAACCTAACTCCCAGGAGACACTGAATCGCACAGAGAGGAAGGTCGATTACAGCACAGGATACAGCTTGGCCCTGGTGTGCACAGTATTTGCAGAGTCATGACAATGTTAAACCTTGAATGTTGACATAACACAGAAGGCAGGTAACTGTGTGGACAGTTGGGAATGGGAGTGGTGGGGGGCTGCTGCTGAGTGGTCGCCTTGACCTTCTGCACAGGAAGTCAATTTGATGATATGTAAGCTTGTTGTTGGGCACCACGAGTTAGCAGAGTCAACACCAAAGTAGCTGCAAATGCCTCGCCCTTAAACATACGTCCTTTGAAAAGTATTTCGGCAAAAAGCAAATGTCTTTTTTTTTTCCCCAACAAGCAAACTTCATAGTAGTTTGAAAAAAAAAAAATGATGCGTGACGTGAGTGGGATAAAAAAGGATGGGACTTGTTGGTTCATAAAAGGCAATGTGGATTTGGATGGTAGCTGTCCTGGGCACTGCTGTGACGATAAAGAGTTTCTCTTTCAACAATCAAAGTGACTGTGTCAATAAAAAAAAATAAAAAGAAATGCCTACCTAACACAATCCAAGGCCATTAACTCCAGAGAAGAGGATGAAACAGGCATTTCCTTTCATTTTTATGAGTGTAGGAGTTGCATCTGAGAGTTAGGTCTGGCTGCCATGCAGTCAGCTGTTCTTGAACGGATTGGTCTCAGGACCCTTTCCACTCAGTATTAGTGAGGACCCAGAGGGCTATTAGTTGCGTGGGTCTCATCTATTGACATTTACCATATTGAAAATTAAAACCAAGAAATTTTGAAACTATTAATTTCTCTGAAAGATCAATAATAAGCTCATGACATTACTATAGACATATTTTTATTAAAAAAAAAAACTGGTATAGGGATCCCTGGGTGGCTCAGCGATTTAGCACCTGCCTTTGGCCCAGGGAGCGATCCTGGAGTCCGGGGATCAAGTCCCATGTCGGCTCCCAGCATGGAGCCTGCTTCTCCTTCCTCCTGTGTCTCTGCCTCTCTCTCTCTGTGTCTATCATAAATAAATAAGTAAGTAAGTAAATAAATAAATAAATAAATCTTAAAAAAAAAGAAAGAAAATAAACTGCTAAATTATTTAAAAAAACAACAACTGGTAGAGTGGTGTTGCTTTCTATTATTGCCAATCTTTTTAAGGCCTGGGTGAAAGGATAGTGGGACTCTCCTATCTGCTTCTGCATTCATTCTATTGCCATGTATCTGTTGTTTTGGATAAAGTACGTGAAGAAATTTCAGCCTCACACAATTTTCAGAAAATTGTGGCTAGCCGTCTTGACGAGTAGTAGTTTCTAAAAGGATAGTTGTAATGTGGAATCTGAAGCCATATTAATGAATATTCATGGCCTACTTAACAGAATGTATCCTATTACATTAAAATCTATCCATCTCTCCTGCACTGTGAGTGGTCCTCTAACACATGCCTGATTTTGTAATATCATGCATTGGTCATTTGGAAAATACTGGGTCGCTAACTAACGCAGGTCTTCCAAATGTCGACATACTTCATTACCCAGTATCCAGAAAGCAAAATCACCTGTACTAATACCACCACCAATCTCCTTCGGAGAAGTCTCAAAGTACTGGGAAGCTGTCGGGCTCATTATGGCAGAAGCAGCCTTTCCAAAATTCTAACTTTTGCTTGAAAACTAAAATTGCATCATTGGCAACGAATGTGGTCAGTTGTTTGCCTTGAAGTGACAGGCTCCCTTTGTTCATTTTGGGGAAAATGTCTGCCAGATACCCGAGCCTGAAACCACAGTTTGTCAGTTTTGCGATGTCTCATTAAAAAGGCAGCTCAACCACGCTCAGGCTTTTCCTCAAGAAGACTATCATATTGCAGCTTGCAATAGGAGTATTTTATGTGTCCTTCTTGTTTTTTCAGAATGTTAAAAGGACACATATTGAAGGATTGATATTTAATAAAATGAATAAATTTTTTGGAAGAGAGGGGGATAGTGAGGAGGGGCAGAGGGATAGGGAGAGAGAGAATCTGAAACAGGCTCCATCCATGCCCAGCGTGTGGCTGGACACAGGGCTCGATTTCACCACCCTAAGATCATGACCTGGGCTGAAATCAAGAGGGGGACACTTAATGGACTGAGCCACCCGGGCGCCCCTAAAATGCATACATTTTACCATGCCTTCAAGGATGCTCTTAAGTGAAGTTGGCTTATTTCCCCCACCATGGAAGGTTAGTGTCATTTGCCACCAGTGCAGTGTGAGATGATGTTCTAGAGTTTTCCAGAGTGCAGACATCAATGGGGCACAGACAATGGTGGGGGAAAAGCAGATATTGCCTAAGTGTTATCATGAGACATTTTGACCTTATAAACTCCCTGGAAAGGTTGCAGGCCGCCCCCCTCCCAGAGTCCTCTGGCCGCGCTTTGAGAACCACCAGTATAACCTGGAGGTGTTCGCTACTACTGCAAGGCATTGCCACAATCCGTACATCTCTCAGAGTACTATTGACAGAAACGAGGACTGAGATGTGTCCTGGGATTTATGACCATATCCTTGTCCCCCTCTTTGGTCCTAATCTTAACACGCAAGCCATTCCCTGGAGGGAAAGGGTTCTTTTTTTTTTTTTTGGAAAGGGTTCTTAGTCACCCTTTTCAGCAGGAAAATAATAAGCCATTACCGGTTTTCTTTAAAATTGTTCAAAATAAAAAAATAAAATAAAATAAAATAAAATAATAAAAAAATAAAATAAAATAAAAATAATTGTTCATTTTTGAGGGACGCCTGGATGGCTCACTGGTTGAACCTTTGGCTCAGGGCTTGATCCTGGAGTCCTGGGATTGAGTCCCACATCGGGCTTCCCACAGGGAGCCTGCTTCTCCCTCTGCCTGTGTCTCTGCCTCTCTTTCTCTGTCTCTCATGAATAAATAAAATCTTTTTAAATTATTTTTTCATGTTTGAGAAAAAGTAGAAACACTAAATCATCTTTATTCTTTGCCGCTCCCATTTTGTGTGTGTGTGTGCACATGCAGGTTTCCTCCCAGATTCGTAGAGTACACACCTGAATATACCTTTAAAGAGTGCCTGCTAAAAAAAATAAATATATAAAAAAATAAAGAGTGCCTGCTGACGTGTCGAAAGAGTTTGGTCCAGACTAATTTTTCACTTTATGACTTGTGCCTTAAAAATGAGTTGAGGGGATCCCTGGGTGACTCAGCGGTTTGGTGCCTGCCTTTGGCCCAGGGCGCGATCCTGGAGTCCCGGGATCGAGTCCCGCATTGGGCTCCCAGCATGGAGCCTGCTTCTCCCTCTGCCTGTGCCTCTGCCTCTCTCTCTCTATGTCTATCATAAATAAATAAATCTTTTAAAAAAAATGAGTTGAAATCATTTCTCCTTCAGGCCCAACATAGTCCTTATAAATACTGGCTCCTGTCTCTGTGGTGAAGGGGAACTTGATCGTGTTTAGTGACAAACAACCCTTCTTGTGACTCATGTCCCACACATATGACTAAATCTTTCAGCCCACAGGGCATCAGGAGTTATACACCATCTTCCTTTATCATCCACTTTATGACCAAAAGAAAAAAATAAGGAAAAAATCTTGACCGTGACTCATGTGCATGTATATATAATTAGGACAGCTTTCTTGAAAATGATGATCACCCTCAATGCAACTTCATATTTCTATGACATTTCATTTTAAACCATGCTACTCCTGACCCATTAAACTACTTCCATTACCCATGAATGGGTCACACTATGCAGTTTTTAAACCACTGGTTCAGACTTGGCTTCTTACAGGATGGTTTCTCATATTCCACTTGGAATAGGTGTGCTCGTGCTGCAGAGATGAGCAGCCGCTTCTTATCAAATGCAAGTGTCTTGTCTCGTTCAGCCTCTTGACTTCTCTTCTTGCTTCCTCAGGAGGACCCTGTCTCCTCATTCAAAGTCCCTTCCTTTGTCTATGTGGATACCAACCCTGGAGTTCTGGCTCTTGGTGGTGACTTCTCTTATTCTCTTAGGGCAGTTTTTGCAAAGTGTAGGATGAATACCGCTATGGCATGCAAGATGATTTTACTGGGTTTAAGGATGAACATTTTAGTAGCTATATATTTGTGTATATCAGGAAAAAATATATAAAACACCCATACCTATGATTTCCTAGAATTATTGCCTAAAGACTAATTTATTTCAAGTCAATTCTGAATAATTGTACAGGTTGCATGGAGGGAGATATGACAAAATGGCGCCTGACAAGGTTGGGAAGCAGAGCTGATGAATCCAGGCCCTGTCATTCCCCCTCAACACGACACATACCGCCCACTCCTCTTCACTTGCACACTCACCACAACTGTAGTTACCTACCAAAGGTACTTCTTGGATAGACAATCAACATCTGAAATTTGGCAGGTTTCCCCAGCATTTTTCCATTCTCCTTACCTCAAATAGGCTCATCCTGTCAGTTTTTCCCCATATCCTAGTCTCTCGTATTTATTTCCTGACCCATTGAAATGTCAAGCCCAACCCATTGTTTATCTCTCTGATACTTATCAGAGTAGCTTGCTCGATTCTTATGATCATTGGGAAAATGTCATAAACAGTCTTGCTGGTTCCAGACTCTCCCATATCCATCCCTCTCCTTCCTCTCTACGCTGGCAGTAAGATCTCTTGATATTTCCCAGTCCGAGGAAATTACTTTCACCCCTTGCATCCTACCACATGACATGTAATTCCATCCCCTTGGCTCCCAGGGGTCTCTACTGATCAGTCCTTAATTTCTCTCACTCTGCTCTCAGATGAAGGCCATTTGCCTGCTGTGTCCTAAAAGTATCTTCACCTGTAGAGTTTTTCCTCTGCCATGACTACCACCTGAAGAGCTCTCCCTCCCTCAATCTGCCTCAATACAACTCCTAAAGGAAGCCTTACCTCTCATGTTCCTTAACATTTGTATATGCTATGCTGTTGCTAGAGTTGGTTGTTGGTTTTGTTTTGTTTTTGTTGTTTTGTTTTGTTTTCCTTAAACTTCTTTGTAATTTTTAAGATTTTTTTTTTTTAAGAGAGAGAATGCACACACACAAGCTGGGGGAGGAGCAGAGGGAGAGAGAGAATCTCAAGCAGGCTCCCTGATGAGCTTGGAGCCCAATGTGAGGCTCGATCTCACAACACCAAGATCATGACCTGAGGCAAAATCAAGAGTCAGACATTTAACTGACTTAGCCAAGACATCCCTGCTTTGTAAATTTTGACAGAAATACAGTTTTCACAATTAGGCTAAAACCACCCAGTCAGCATATCACTTCCTGAGGACAGGGCCTAGGTCTGATATAATTCCCAAATACCATGTGGGATGTTTTTGGCTGTAAAGTAACAGGAAACTCTGACTCAATGTGGCTTGAAGGACATCTGTCGCCTCATGTTACAGGTACAAAAGTAGGACAGGCCCCAGGCAGAATGATAGACAGGTCTGTTCAATGACATCACCAAGGAGCCAAGCTCTTTCTCAGCAGTGGCTTCAGCTGAAGGCTGGTCCTCAGTAACAGTCAGGGCCACGTGCTCCCGGTACAAGAACGGGGTGGGGTGGGGTCGTGTGTGCCTGCATAGCAGGGCACCAACTCTCTTCAACCAATAGTCCTTCCCTTTACTCTGGGACAGTAAGAAATATTGTCACCATCATGACTCATTTAAGAAAAGGGTGTATTCTATGACAAAATTTGGAGCTTATTCTAGGAACCAAGGTGGCAGGAGAATGGATGCTTTGTAGGCAGCCAGTAATATCCAATACAATGTAGAACAATGTGCCACACTCTGAGGAGTACACATTGTAATAAAGGCTATGCAACAGAGTCTAAAGGGGGGGATATATGTGCATATATATAACATGTCCAATACACACATATATTCTTATGTAATCCATAATTACATAAAATTCATACATAATTTATAATTACATATATAACATGGAGAGTATGAGAAATACTATCTTTTCTGAATCAAAGAATAAATAAAATGACACATTTAGATAAAAATCAGAGGGTACATTTAATACGTGAAATGTAAGAACATGTGGAATTATACAGTATCAGGGAACTACAACATAAACAACTAAAGGTAAGGGGCATGAGATGACATGACTACTTAGGTAGAAAATCCTAAGTAATCAACAAAATAGCCACTAGAACTTACAAGTAAACTTATCGAGGTCACAGGGTACAAAGCTAATATACAAAAATCAAAGATATCTTTATATGCTAGTGGCAAATAATTAGGAAATTAAATTTGAAAAATAATTTAATTTACAAAAGCATCCAAAAAAAACCCCATAAGATACTAAGGAATAAATTTAGTAAAAGATATGTAGGGCCTCTATGGTGAAACCCACAGAAGATGGCTGAGAGAATTCAAAGACACAAAAGAACAGAAGGATACACCATGGTCCTGAATGGGAAGGCCTGACATTGTTAAGATGTGAGTTCTTCCCAAATTGACCAACAGATCAAACGCAGTCCCAACCAAAACTCCAGTAGGCTTCTCATTATTCTGAAGCTTATGTGGAAATACAGGGGGCTGAGAGGAGCCAAAGCAATGTTTTAAATGAAGAACAAAGCTGCAGAATGCTTACTACCTGATTTCAAGACTTACTGCAGACCTACAGTAATCAAGAAAGGGTAGTCATGACCGAAGTATAGATACAGATCATTGAACAGAATGGAGAGGCCAGAGATAGACACCTGATGTATGGTATGTTGATTTTGGTTTTTTAAAAGATTTTATTTACTTATTCATGAGAGACACAGAGAGAGAGGCAGAGACATAGGCAGAGGGAAAAGGAGGGTCCCTGTGGGGAGCCCAATGCAGGACTCAATCCCAGGACTTTGAGATCATGACCTGAGCTGAAAGCAGACGCTCAACCACTAAGCCACCCAGGTGCCCTGTACATTAATTTTAGATAAAGATGCTGAATCAATCTTTTATTTTTTTGGGGGAAAATAAAGTCTTTTTAACAAGAAATTTGGAACAACTAGGTATCAGCATGGGGGGAAAAATGCACCTAAACCCTTACCATATATCATAATAAAAAATTAAACCAAAATAGATCAGAGACCAACCATAAAAGTCAAAATATAAGAATTCTAGAAGGAAACATTGAAGAAAATCTTCGCAGCCTTGGCAGGGCTGTGGGGGACAAAGATTTCTTAGGATACAAAATGCAGGAATCATAAAAGGATACATTGGATCTTATCAGAATTTTAAAATTTTGTTCAGAATGGGATAAAATGTTCTTAATACATGTATCTGACAAAAGGTCAGATCTGAAGGCTCCACTGGGGAAGGATCCTGCTCATGTGGTTGATGGCAGGATTCAGTTCCTTACAGACTGTTGGACAGAAGACCCCAGTTACCTGCCACATGGGCCTTTCCAGCATGGTAGTCTGCTTCGTCAAACCCAGCAAGGGAGAGTCTGGCAGTAAGACAGAAGTCACAATCTTATTATGTAGCCTAATCCTGGAAGTGACATCCTCTCACCTTTGCTTGTTCTGTTGGTGAGAAGCAAGTCATTAGGTCCGGCTTACACTCAAGTAGAGGGAATTACACGAGAACACGAGTCCCAGGAGGTGGGGCTCATCAGGCTGTATCTTAGAGTCTCCTGCCACATTCATATAACTCAATATGGATAAAAGAAATCCAGTCAAAAAGTGTGCAAAAGATTTGTACGGTCACTTCACTAAAGAAGATACATGAATGGCCAATAAACACATAAAAAGATACCATTATGGGACGCCTGGGTGGCTCAGCGGTTGAGCATCTGCCTTTGGCTCAGGGCGTGATCCTGGAGTCCTAGGATCGAGTCCCGCATCGGGCTCCCTGCATGGAGCCTGCTTCTCCCTCTGCCTGTGTCTCTGCCTCTCTCTCTGTGTCTCTTGTGAATAAATAAATAAAATCTTTAAAAAAAAAAAGATATCATTAGGCCTCACAGAAATGTAAATTAAAACCACAGGAGAAACCATCACCCACCCACTAGAAAAAAAAAAAAAGGAAAGGAAGGAAAGGAAGGAAAGGAAGGAAGGAAGGAAGGAAGGAAGGAAGGAAGGAAGGAAGAAAGAAGAAAGAAAGAAAGAAAGAAAGAAAGAAAGAAAGAAAGAAAGAAAAAAGAAAGAAAGAAAGAAAAAAAGAAAGAAAGAAAGAAAGATAGATCATACCAAGTATTAATGACAATATGAAACAACCAGAGTTCTCATATGGTTAAAGGTAAAATGATACAACCAACATGCAAAACTGGCTATTTCTCATGTTAAATGTGTACCTTCCATATGACCCAGTCATTCTACCCTTTGCTGTTTATCCAAGAGGAATGAAGTTGTGTCCATGCAAAGATTTGACCATGTTTGTTTATAGCAGCTTTATTCACCACGGTCAAAAAATGGCAACATCACAAACTCCATCAACAGGTGAATGCAGGGCAGCCCAGGTGGCTCAGCGGTTTAGCGCACCTTCAGCCCAGGGCATGATCCTGGAGACCTGGGATCGAGTCCCAAGTCGGGCTCCCTGTATGGAGCTTGATTCTCCCTCTGCCTGTGTCTCTGCCTCTCTCTCTCTCTCTCTGTCTCTCATGAATAAATAAATAAAATCTTAAAAAAAAAAAAAACAGGTGAATGCAAAATGTGGCAAATCTGTGCACTGGGACACTGCTCAGCAGCAAATTGAGCAAAGTACTGTTATACTCAATCAGGTGAATGGATCTCAAAATCATTATGCTAAGTGAAATAATCCAGGTGCAAACAAGTGTTTACCGAATGCTTCCATGTATATAAAATTCTGGAAAATGTCTATGGCAGCAAAACCTAGACCACCGATGGCCTGAGATAGCAGAAGGAAGGAGGGATAAACCACAAAGGGGCCCAAGACAACGTTTGGGGTGATAAAAAATGTTTTGTATCTTGATTATATTGGTAGTTTTACGTTGACTTTTCACTCTGTACACTTGAAATGTATCCAGTTTATTGTAGGTAAATTATATCAGTTAAAAGATTTATAATTTGAGGTATACAGATCCAGCCTCTGCATCTAGTTGTCTGGCTCTGTGTCCCCCGTTCACATTAATCCTTCTGATTAGCTATGTAACATAGTAAACAGTGAATAAAGATCACCAGATTCCCTGGAGCCAAGTGCAGAAGAGGTAACAGAAGCATTAACAGGCCCCTTTAATTCCAGCTTGATTATTGTACATGCTTGTGAGCACTTTATATAGAACAAAGCAGAAAAAAATGGAAGTAGTCTGTTAATCATTTTGTAACTTTTTTTTTTAAGATTTTATTTATTTATTCATGAGAGACACAGAGAGAGAGAGGCAGAGACACAGGCAGAGGGAGAAGCAGGCTCCCCATGGGGAGCCCGATGTGGGACTCGATCCCAGGGCCCCAGGATCAGGACCTGAGCTGAAGGCAGACGCTCAACTGCTGAGTCACCCAGGCATCCCCATTTCTGTAACTTTTCACCAAATTCTGGCCCGTCTCTATAAATGAAGGGATTAAAAACACTGCAAAACTATTATCAGTGGTCTGTTCTGGAGAGTGCTAAGGAGTAGGCCAATTGTAAGGGAACGAGTAGAGAATGGTGACAAAGACGTCCTGTGACTTTAGAGCATTTTTTGTGTTGCTTTATTTTTTTTTTTTTTAAGATTTTATTTTTAAGGATTCTCCACACCCACATGGGACTCAGACTCACAACCCCCGAGATCAAGAGTTGCATGCTCTGCCGAATGAGCTAGCCACACACCCCATTTTGTGTTGCTTTATAATTTTTTTTCAATTTTTATTTATTTATGATAGTCACAGAGAGAGAGAGAGAGAGAGAGAGAGAAGCAGAGACACAGGCCGAGGGAGAGGCAGGCTCCATGCACCGGGAGCCCGTTGTGGGATTCGATCCCGGGTCTCCAGGATCGCGCCCTGGGCCAAAGGCAGGCGCCAAACCGCTGCGCCACCCAGGGATCCCCCCATTGTGTTGCTTTATAATAGAAACACAGCACAAAGTCATTGGCTTGATGCATTAAGAATTGAAATGTTAGGGACACCTGGGTGGCTCAGTGGTTGAGCATCTGTCTTCAGCTTAGTCTTGCATCAGGCTCCCTGCAAGGAGCCCACTTCTCCCTCTGCCTATGTCTCTGCCTCTCTCTCTGTGTCTCTCATAAATAAATAAAATCTTAAAAAAAAAAAAGAATTGAAAGGTTAATTGAACTTATTGAGCCATACGTACTTTTTTTTATTTGCAAAGTATTATGGGACCACAAGAATTATCAGGGGAATAGATATATTTAGCTCCCAGTAAGTCTTGTCAAGCACAACACTAATAAAATATTTTGGTTGGCAAAAAATAAAAACAAATTTGGGTTTACTGGTCTAAAAGCAAGAGAAATACAGATTTCAGACCCTGACTGCTAAGTTCCACAGAAGTGGAACCTGACGAGTAACAAACTAACCTTATGTATGTGTAGGGTTCCTTCTTCTTATGGTTCATTTAAATTTATAAATATACCAGATATTTTAGTGACCCACCTACCATGGTGCCTGGCATGCAGCAGATACTAAATATTTGCTCAGTGTCTGTCTTCAAAATCTTAACATTGTCTACTTTTTGGAAGTTAGAAGATAGTTTAACCGAAAGAATACAGGCGGGGCACCTGGGAGGCTCAGTGGTTGAGAATCTGCCTTTGGCTCGTGATCCCAGGGTCCTGGGATTGAGTCCCACATTGGGCTTCCTATAGGGAGCCTACCTCTCCTTTTGCCTATGTCTCTGCCTCTCTCTCTGTGTGTCTCTCTTGAATAAATAAATAAAATCTTAAGAAAAAAAGAATGAATCCAGGCAAAAGGGACCTTTTTGGTGTAGTTCATTTTCTTCATCTCTTAATCATTTGAAACAGGTGTTCAGCAAACCTTAGCTACAGAAATTGGTTACCACTCTGAAAAAATATTGTGGAATTGGATGCTCTTTAAAGAAAATCATAAGTAAGTGTTATTTTATAGCATCTGAAGTTGTTATTTGGAAAAGCATCAAAATGAACACAACCCCCCACACACAATATACTGATTGAAATTGATCAGAAGAATTAATAGTTATACTGTCAAATATCTTAAGTTTTTGCGTTTTTATCAAATTTCTACACCACTTAAAAAAAATCAATTGTTTTCACTTAAGAGAAATTAAATCTATAGGGTGGGGACAAGAGCTGGCAAAGCTCCTCACCGATTTCCAAACCGGGTCGTGGAGTGCTGTGGACAAGTCTCTTCCTCAGAGGGAGTCTATTAAAATAAAAATGTTTGCTGCCACCACTTCTAGCACAGGCACTTTGTTTTTTCTTCTAAATGTCAGTTCCATTGCTCAAGGGAAAGCGGCTATAATCATTGGTAAATAAGAATGAGGTCCAGAAGAAACATGAGTAAATGGAATGAAGTCATCTCTAAACCCATTTACGCTACCAAAATCAATCATTTGCCTGCCATGTTTTTAATTGATTTGCTAAGACTGAACAATTAACTCAAATTTTTTTGGAACACCTACTATGTGCCAGGCACAGGCGATACAAAGATGACAGGTCAGTCTTCAGAGTTTATGGGATTTGGGGAAACAGCAAAGTAAATCCCAACCCTGAGTTAAGTGCCTCGTAGAAAGAAATATGTGGTTAAAAGAAGGTTAAGAGCATTTTTTGTGTTGCTTTATTAAAAAAAAAAAAATACAGTTCTCGAGGTGAGCTGTAGAAGAGGTCAGGAATCAGGAAAGGCCTTCTGGTAAAGGCTGAGCCCTTCCTCTTTAAGACTCATTCTTAAAGGAATGAGGAAAACTAGACAACTGTCAGAGGTAGGGAGAGAAGCCAGAACGGTCAAAGCCTTCCTTAGGGACCTTGCATCAAGGCCTAAGCGAGGGGGAATGCAGAGAAAATTGGCAAGATGAAGAAGTGGAAGGATCAGACTCCTGCTCTGAGCTGAGGAGCTCACACAGCATTCCTAAAGTTCCCTAGAGCCACTGAATGGTTCTAAATGGGGGAGTAGCAAGATCAAGGCTGTGTTTTTAAAAGGTCACTCTGGCTCCAGCGTGAGATGAGAAGAGACAGTGGAAGCCCAACTGAGCATTACGATGGAGATGGAGACCAGTGGGGCAGCTTCCAAGGACAGGAAGTCAGGTGGAGAGGACTCAGGGCTATTTGAGTTGTCCGTAGAAGAGCAGGGAAGCAGTCCAGAGCTCAGGCTTGCTGTGAGCTTGTGATTGAGGCTTAGAAGTGGTCTGCACAGAGGAGGGGTCAAAGCTGGTCTCAGAGCCAACCGAGCAGCAGAACAGGCCGCTCCTGTCCTGGCACTGGCGGGTGCCCCATCCCACTCCTCTTCCACACAGAGGATCTTTGTTCAAAGAAGACAGCGGGGGTGGGGGGAGACGTCAGAGCTGCAGGTTTCCACATGCTAAATTATTCAGGAGCTACTTATCCAGTATTTAAGGTTGATTTATTTCTTGCAGTAGCTATTTAAGATAAAATAAAAAGTAAAGTGAACTCATGTCTGACCTCAGTGCATAAAAGAAAGCTTTTTTGGCAGTCATTTCATGAATAAGTTTTCCTGTCCAAGAGTTATTCAAAATACTGTATTTTGCCACACCTAGGCAGTTAGGTAAGGCACATCTTAATAATTTAGCATTTTTCACCAACCAGCAAGTCACACTGGTAATGGCTCCCTGGTTTTCAGGCATTCTGTCCATAAAGTTCAACTCCAGCCTCCTGCTCTGTCTCATCACACTGGAGTGCAGCCACCACTCAGACTGGCTGCAGAAGCCGATGGGAGTACAGATAGAAACGCTGTGCTGTGCACAAGGCCCAGCTAGGAAAACCCAGCTCCTCTCTACTGTGATCTGCTGGTTTAGCTCTCGAAAGAGATGAGGTGGCCTCACACATGCAAGCCCCTTCTCTGCATGCAGAGCGTTGCCTGGACCCTTCCCTCTCCTGGCTTTGCCACCTCCCTGAAATAGCTCACACTGAGTCTGGCATAGAAGTCAGTTGAGATTTTAAGAAAATATCACCTAAAATATCACCATGAAAGAGCAGCTGACAGCCACCAACTTTAAATTATTTGCACTAATCCATCATTCATTTGACCCTGTCAACACGTATGTACCGGCCTGAAAAGTTCTGTAAACCCTCAAATGCCTGAAACTCACCTGGTGTAATACAGACAGGAGTTTAACCTGCGAGATGTCTTCCTAAATGAAAGCAAGCCATGGAAAGAAGCTCTGCCTCACTAACCTATAACACAGGAACTAACATATGATACTAAGTGGAGTGAAGCCTGAGAAACTCACATTAGTTTGTTTTAATTTCCATGCTCTCCCAAACTCAGCAGTAACAGGTACAGGACTTTTTAGTCGGAGGGCCACGTTTGCACACTCACAGCCTCCAGAAACACATCCTCCCATTTATAGCCCATTTCTGCCTCCCTCCCCCAAAAAAACCAACTCCTCCAGATTACAGGTGAAATTGATGGTGTTCCCAATAAATGCTACAATTAGGGATTTGTTTTTACAATTGCACTAGAATTACTGCAAGAAATTAAAACAGACTTTTCAAAAATGAGGATGATTGACCCTTCCACTATGTACCCCCGTGCTTTTTTTTTTTTTTATTAAGCTTTTTATTTTGAGCTCACTACAGATTCACATACAGTTAGTTGTAAGAGATGTGCGTTCTCTCTACCTAGTTTCCCCCAATGGCAACATCTTGCAGAACTAGAGTGCAGGAGAAATTGAAACCCTCACACACATTGCTAGTGAACATGTAAAAAGGTACAGCCACTGTGGAGAACAGTTTGGCAGTTTCTCAAAATGTTAAATATAGAGTTACCATATGACCCAGAGATTCCATTCCTGGGTCTATACCCAAGAGAAATGGAAACATATGTCTGCACAGATCCTTGTACTTGAATGTTTATAGCAGCAATATTCACAGTAGTCAAAAGGGGAAGAACACCTAGCTGTCCATCAGCTGACGAGTGGATAAGCAAAATGTGGTGTTTGCATACAATGGAATATTATTCAGCAATAAAAAGAAAGGAAGTGCTGATCCATGTTACGACGTGGATGAACCTTGACAACAGTATGCTGAGTGAAAGGAGCTAGAGATAAAAGACCACATATTATCCCATTTCTATGAAATGTCCAGAATAGGCAAATCTACAGAGACAGAAAATGGATTTAGTGGTTGCCTAGGGCTGGGAATAGGGGTCAAGGGAGTGATAGGTAGTGGTGGCTAGTGGGTGCAGGGGTTCTCTTTGGGATGATGAAATATTGCAAACACAGATGGTTACACAACTCTGTGAACATACTGAAGACATATGTTATGATATGTAAATCCTATCTCAATAAAGATTTTTTAAAGATTTATTTATTTATTTATTTATTTATTTATTTATTTATTTATTTATTTAAAAGAGAGCCCAAGAGGGAAGGGCAGGGAATCTCAAGCAGACCCTACACTGAGTGTGGAGCCTGACTCGGAGCCCCATCTCTGGACCCTAAGATCAGGACCTGAGCTTAAATGAGTTGGAATGTTCAATTGACTAGGCCACTCAGGAGTCCTCAATATAGATTTTTTTCTAAAAAATTAACCCAATTTGGGGGTGCCTGAGTGGCTCAGTCGGTTAAGCATCTGCTTTTGGCTCAGGTCATGATCCTGAGGTCCTGGGATCGAGCCCCGTGTTCAGCTCCCTGCTCGGTGGCAAGTCTGCTTCTCCCTCTCCCTCTGCCCCTCTGCCCACTTGTGCTTTCTCTTTCAAATAAATAAATAATCTTTTTAAAAAAATAACCCCATTTGTTATCTCCTCCACACAATTAAATGAGCTTGGTTTGACTTGTGGGAGGACAAATACAGTATATCACAAGCAGGATGTTGACACCGATTTATTTGATCAAGATGCAGAATGGTTCATCACCACAAGGATCCCTCATGCCCCCTTTTACAGCCACAGCTTCTACTGTCCCCAATCCCCACCCCAACCTGTTCCCACAAATCTGTTCTCCACTTCTCTAACTATATAAATGGAATAACACAGTATGTGTACCTTTTGAGAATTGGTTTTTCTTTCAACCTAATTCCCTAGACATTCATGCAAGTGGTTGTATATACCAAGTCCATTCCTTTTTGTTGCTGAGTACTACTACTCTGTGGTTGGGATGTAACATAGTCTGTTTAACCATTTGCCCACTGAATGACATCTGGTATTTCCAGTTTGGGCTATTGCAAATGAAACTTCTATGAACATGGTATACAGGTTTTCCATGAACACAAGTTTTCATTTCCCTGAGATTAATGCCCAAGATGGCAAATGATGCATCATATGGCAACTGCATGTTTAGTTTCCTAAGACACTACCTAGTTGCTTTCCAGAGCAGTGGTGTGACTTTCCATCCCCACAGCAATGCAGAAGAAACCCTGTGTCTTGTCATCCTCACCAGCATTTGGTGTTGTCACTGTTTTTATTTTGGCCATTCTAATAGGTATGTGGTCACAACTTACTGTGGTTTTATTTTGTACTTCCCTAATGGCTAATATTGTTGAACATCTTTTCATGTGCTTATTGCCATTCGTCTATCTTTTTCAGTGAAATGTCTCTTCATATCTTTTGTCCATATTCTGAATTCTAACTTTTATTTTTCTATTATTGAGTTTTGAAAGCTCTTTAGGCATACCAGATACTAGCCATTTATTGGCTGTATGGTTTTAGAAGTATTTTCTCCCACTCTGTCACTTGTCTTTTTATCCACTTAACAGGATCTGCCACAGAGGGAACATTTTTAATTTTAATGAGGTCCAATTTATTAATTTTACCTTTTATGGATCATGCTTTTGATACCAAGTCTTACTCTTTGCCTCGTAGATCCCAAATTCCTGATTGGGATCCAGCACCACTGTTTTTGCACCTTCCTCAAACACCATTTTGACATATTTCTGTGGGTCTATTTCTAGATTCTCTATTTGTTTCTATTGATTATTTTGTCTATCCCCCTGCCAGTACCACAAAGACTTGATTACTCCCACTTCATTCTTCATTTTCAAGATTGTTTTAGCTCTTTTACAGCCTGTGCCTTTCTGTATAGATTTTAGAATAAACTCATCTTGTCTACACAGAATCTTGTTAGGATTTTGGTAGGAATCGCATTACAGGTAGAGAGATCAGCCTGGGGGAGAACTGACATCTTTACTACGTTGGATCTTCTAAAACATGAATATGGGGTGTCTCTCCATTCATTTAGGTCTTCTTTCATTTTATCCACACATTGTAATTTTCAGCATACAGATCTTGTACATGTTTTCTTAAGTGTGTACTTACATGTTTAATTTTTTTTGTAGTGATTATAAAATATGTATTTTTAATATGTATTTTTAATATGTGATATTAAAAATACATGTTAGTATAAGTGCAGTAGTGAAAAGTATAACTTTTCACATGTTAGTATAAGTGCAGTTAATTTTTGTGTGTTGATCTTGTAGCCTGTGACCTTGCTGAACTCACTAGTTCTACTTCTGGTTGTTTTGGTTTGGGTTGGTTTTTTTTTGTTTGTTTCGTTTTGTTTTGTTTTGCTTTTGTTTTGTCTTTCAGTAGATTCCTTGGAACTTTCTATGAAGACAACCATGTCATCTGCACATAGGGATGATTTTATTTCATCCTTTGCAATTTGTATGCCTTTTTCTCTTTCTTACCTTCCTGTAGCGACTGGAACTTCCAGTACTATGTTGAATAAGAATAGTGTGAAAACAGGCATCGTTGCCTTGTTCCTGAACCTACAGGGAAAGCATTCAGGCTCTTGCTGTTAAGCAAGACATAGCTGTAGGGTTTTGTTTTGTTTTACCATCAAAGGTCTTACAAAATTAGTTTTGTCCTCTCCCTGCCCCTCTCCCTTTTTAAGGAGAAGCTTAAGACTTAGGGATTGGCCCAACTGAGATGACTGAGCAAAAAGGAAATGCAAAGGAGATTTTAGTACTTCCTCTTCCAGGCCAGGCCTGCAAGAGTGATAAAACTAGCTTCCTTTCAAGGGGTGGGTCCGGAGGGGGGTGGGGTGGGGTGGGGGCTTTACAGCCCTAATCAGCGTTTGAGAACTAATCTCTGTCAGGGCCCTTGCAGTCTGCAGTGAGCAAAGGGCATCCCGTAAATGGGGCAGAAATTGGCCGTGGCCCAGGAGAGCCTCAGGGAGCCGGGCGCCTGTCCCCTCTCTTGCCCGCCCTCCCAGGCACCTCTGGCAGCCTCGCTGCCTGCCAACCTGAGCTGCCGATAGGAGAGTCTCAGATACCCAAGATCCAGGGTGACAGGGGTGGCCAGGGCCAGATTTAGATTTGTGCGAGCTTTTGGCAGTGTTTCACCCAAAGGAGAGACTAAGCTGTGAAGAAAGGAAGCCAATGAAGACTTCCGTGGCTGGGTAACGCTGAGAGCAACAAAGTGCATCTGCACTACGTGTAACCCACGGAACGTTGCCTTCTTTTTTAAATAGGGGACGAGGAGGGCCGGCTTAACGTAAAAGCTAAAAAAGACAAGCGATCACCTCCGCCACCACCCCTCCCCACCCCCGCCCCGGAGCGCGGGGACCCGGCCCGCGGGGGTCCCGCAGCCCGCAGCCCCCCGCCCCCCGCCCCCGCGCGTCGCCCCGCCCACCCGCCGCGCTCCCCTCTCGCCCCTCCCCCGGGCTGGCCTGACCACACCTGCGCAGGTTAGCCCCGCGGGGACGCGCCGGCCGCGGCGGCGGGGAAGGTGAGCGGACGGGCGCCGCGGCGTGGGAGGGCCCGGCGAGGACGGGAAACCGGCCTCTGCTAATGGCCGCCCGGCGACCGGGGCGGGAAGCAGGGCCGCGGCCGGAGGGGGGCGCCCCGGCCGCCGTGGCGCGAGCCGGCCGCGGGCTCCTCGGGGTCCTCTTCCCACGCTTCCTCCTCGCCGGTCCGTACCAAAGCCGCCGGGGGCCGGGGGGGGGGGGGCGGACCGGTCCACTCGGGGAGGGGCGGCAGGTTAGGCCGCGGCCCGCACCACCTGCGGCCCCCCGGGTGGGGGCGGGGGCGGGGGCGGGGGCGGGGCGGCGGGGACGGGCCGGGGCCGCACCGCCCTCCCGGTTCCGCTCTGTTCCCTGCCGGCGGGCGGGGCCGCGCCGCCCCGGCCCCTCCGCCCCAGGCCCCTCCCCGCGGCGGCCCCGCGCGGCCCCGCCCGCCCCCGCCGCCCCCGCCGCCCCCGCCGCCCGCGCCCCCGCGCGCCCGCGCCCCGCGCGCCCCCGCCCGCGGCCCCGCCCGCACCCCGCGCCCCCGCCCGCGCGGCCGGGACGAGCGCCGCCGAGCGCATGCTGATCCCTGTCCTCCTCCTCCTCAGGCGGCGCTGGCGGCGGCCCCGGGACCCGCGGAAGCCGGCATGCTGGAGAAATTCGAGTTGGAAGAAGAAGGTGAGTGCCCCCCGCCGGAGCGCGCCCCGTGTCGCCGCCCAGGGCCGGGGCGCGGGGTCGCGGGGGCCGCGGGGTTCACGCCCGGAGGCTGAGCGGCCCCCGCTGCCGAGCGCGGCCGGGGATGCGGGCGCCGGGCCGGCTCGGGGGACGCGTGCGCGGGGCCCGCGGGGCCGCTCGGGGCGGGAGGGGCGGGAGGGGCGGGAGGGGAGCCCCGGCAGCCGGCCGCCCGCACCGAGGGGCGGCCCTTTTGTCCTCAGCAGCCCGAGTCGAGGGAGAGCAAGGTGTCATGCAGCCTGATGGTGTGATGCCGCCGCTCCCGGAGAGGTAACCCCAAATTGTGTTGACGGCCCCACCTTTAAATAACGCAGATGGGTCCCTTATCGGGGTGTCCGAAATACCACCGGCAGGGTGTGTCTGCTGGTTAATAGAGAAAGTTAAATAGCAAAACCAGAAGCGGCTTAGAGCCTCGGTTTGGAGTTCAGGTGACCCTGTCACTCCATCGTTTGTGTCGCCTCGTCTCCCGTTCGGTTTTCCTTTCTCTTGCCCTGTGTTCTTCTTACTTGTCTGGATCCTGTTTGGAAGCTGTTAGCATGGGAGGGGGGGCGAGCTTGTTCTCTGGCAAAATTAATATTTTAAAACGGAATACGATGAGCGATCACCTGGATCTTATTTTGAAACTTAAAATTGGAAGGGGATAAGCTTGTTTTTGGGCAAAATCCATATTTAAGATGAACTAGGATGAGCTCAAAGCTGAAAAACAACTTCCTACAAGAGGCTTGACAATTTGAGGAATTTATTTTAAAAGAACTCCACACTGCCTGGCGCACTTGCGTTATTTACTTGGTGACTTCTCTTTTTCCAGAGTATTGATAGAATGAAGCTCCTGGAACAAAGAATTTGCCATGTGGATGCTGTGCCCTGTGCCAACTTTACTTTAATCCTTGCGTTCACTTACAGTCAGGCAATCACTTAAATATGCATACACAGCCGATATGAGAATGTTAACCAGACGGTATTAGGCCAGTACCTGCATTTATTTTGTTTTACATTTCCTGCAGCACTTCACAAACATGTTAGCTAGAAGATAATGCATGTGAAGTAATTATCATTAAAAGTCTGCATCTGTATTTATTATTAGCCACCAGTTACTGGTTACATTTCAGAATCTTACTGGGACTTAATGTGCATTTTATTCTACTGAAAAATAATCCAGTATCTTAAATCGAATCCACCCCATTACTCATCAGTTCCGTGTCGCAGGTCATGTTTTGACCACTCTCCACAGAACAGTATGGTGTTCCTCCCTTTCCACTGAGACTTTGAATATCTGGGGATCTTCTTCTCTGAGATCAGAAACGATGAGAATCTGTTGCATTTTAACTTTTTGCAGACTCACGTGGGGGCAGGAGGAAGGTGGAGGGTGGACTCGTGAGAGAGGCACCCACAATTATGGTTAAGCACGCAGTCCCAGCTTCGCATCTTAGCTGCATTCCTTATGTAGCCCTGTGACTTGGACAAGTTCCTGAACTCCTCTTTGCCTCACTCTCCCTGTTTACAAGACGAAGCTAATACCAAGGTGTTTTGAAGATTAAATGAGATAATTTGTGTAGAGTGGTGTTTAGTACAGTGTATAAACCCTTAGTAAGTACTGTGGAAATCTTAGTTACTATTCTTTTTTAAGTGCTCTTAACCTGTTTTACTGAATTCATTGACTTTTTAAGGCTTTTATTGAGGGACCTTAATGGAGATTGTTCTCAACATGGATTTGTTGAAGGGTTTTTATTACTTGAGATTTATTGGTTTAATTATGTGGCGTTTCTCAAAGCAGATCCGCAAGCCTTGTTTCTTTTGCATTGTGTCTGTCAACGTAATGAACATGAAGTTTTAAACCTAAGCATCTAAGAAAGGGGATTTCCTGTTTTCTCTCATCTATTTTTATCTATATTGCTGTCGTTACTTTAAAGTATGCGGAATCCCACAAATAACCATGTCAAACTTTTCTAGATTCTTAAGGAGGCAGAATGTTAAGCACTTGCTTGGAAGCCGTTAGCAGAGCTGGAAGAAATAGTGTTGGTGTGGTTGTCTAAAATGCTGCTTTGTTTCTTTTGAACTTTATATTGCTTATTCATCCATGGTATGGAAAAACTGAATATCCTGAATCTTAAAATTTATTTGGGAGTTAGGGGGGAGTCCTAACAGTTTAAGGCATTACACCTTTAAATATCCTGTGAACTGATGTGTTAGCAGCCTACATAATAGATAGCTGTTGAATAGATCCTCATTAAATCTTTAAATTTCCTTCTTATCCAGTTAATGTTGTAATGTGCACCTTGCGCTCTGGACACATTGCTTAGACAGAGATACGTTTGGTATATGCAGACATAAAGGATGACTAATATTTTGGTTACCAAGTATTTTTCTATTTCCTAATCAATTATAATGGATACTATATTTGTTAGAAACAGTCTGAAAAAAAAAAAAAGAAACAGTCTGGAGGCACTGGTAAAGTTGGAATCATCCCTTAAAACATCATTTGCTTCTGGAAAGGGAGAAAAAGCTGTACCACGATCCACCGTCCCTGGTCAGGGTCATCTGCCTGGATTCTGACACCAACAGCCTGCCCACTTTCTGCTGCCAATGCTTCTTACCCTTCCACTCTGACAGAGGAACCACTCCTTTAGGGGAAGATCTTTAGCACCGTCTCCCATGTATATGTAGGATGAGTGCGTGCTTCTCTTCTCGGCAGCCTCACCACCTCCTCCCAGCCGTACACGCCAGTGATCAGAGAGCTCTGTGTGCCAGAAGTCAACAGAGATCTTTTTTTTAAGAGGCAGATACTAATTCTGTGGGTTTGAGGTGGGACCTGAGGGTCTGCATTTCTGCCAGGCTACCAGGTGCTGCTGCTTCATAGACCCCTCCATGAATAACAAGGCCCTGGAACAGAGCAAACTTCTTGTGTAAAGGGCCACATGGTCTCTGTCTGTGTCACGACTACTCAGCTTGCCCAAGTAGCAGCGAGGCAGAAAGCCACTGAAGGCCACACTCAACCCAACAGGCGATGCTCCACTGAAACTTTATTTAAAAAACACGCCCAAAAAAAAATAAATAAATAAAATAAAATAAAATAAAAAACAGGCCAAATTTGACTCCCAGGGGTAGTTTGCCAGACCCCTGCTCTGTATGCCTTGCGTGCCTGGTCATAGCACGGGCAAGACCTCCTTTTCCTCTGGCTCTATCCTACCAGTGATGCAGCCCAGCCCTACCAGATCCTGCCCACTTTTTGAGGCCATCCCCAATACCCACTCTATGCCTTTATCACGATTCATCTTACCGTTCGTCGTGCCTGAGATGGTTGGCACATGGCAAGTGCTCAGCAGTGTTGGGAATTGTGAGGACGGCATCTCCACACTTGGGGGAATGTTGCGAGGCCTCCGTGATTCCGTGGATGCACAGTGATGAGAACAGTGCCTTACCCATAGCAGCCACCATATGTGTTTGCTTTTCAAATTTTTTATTCATGTGTCCATTAGATTTGTGTTTGTTTTTATCAGGATGAGCAGTCATGAACTTATTTAATGGCAGGACCAAGCGCAAGTACCGCGTAGGGACCTGAACACCACCATGAAGTAGATGAGTTCCAGCCTTTCACTCACAATTAGTGAATCTGTAATTCTGGCACCACTTCAAGAATTTTACAGCCCCTTGGAGCTATCTGTGTTATCTCCCGGCTTCCCTCTTATCCCGTCAGCTGTCACGGACTCTTCACTTATTTCGGGTTTTTAGTGACTTGTTGTGGATGCCTCACCCCACTTAGCTGGCTCTGCAGCTGGCTTTTCCCCTCTTCCCTCGCTGCCTGACTCCTCCCTGGTCCCAGACCATCCTTGCTGTCCTCAATGCCCTTCTTCACCTTCACAGCATTGTCCAAGGCGTAATTTTTCCAGAACTCACCTCCAACTCATTTTTCTAGCAAGGCTAGTCAACCGGGTCTACACTGATCAAAAATATATAAGAATTAAGGGACTCCTTTTTTTTTTTTTTTTTTTTTTTTTTTTTTTTAGGAGGGAAAGTATTATTTTTCCAGTCAAGAATCTCAGAACTTTAGGCCTACTTTGGTAATGAAGGCGCTGCATCCTTAGGTAATCCACAGTCTCTTGGGGTTTTGCTTGCTGTGAGTTTTCTATCTTTTTTTTTTTTTTCTTTTGTGAGTTTTCTATCTAAAACAAGGCCTGACACTTAGTGAACTTGAACTTTTCCTTCTAATTAAAAAAATGGTCGCCTAAAGCAACCAGCAGCCACTCTGTAAATTAACAGAACCAAAAATGCGTGCCCACCCAAACTCACTCATTCTTAACTGGGGGAGCAAAGTGAACAAAGACTGGTTCTTGTCAGGGGACAGAAGTTTTTTGATATAACAGCTTTATAACAGGTTTGTGGCTCTCAATGGGCCACAGTCCATGAATGGATACACAGTGTGTCTGTGGCTTTAAAGTTTCATGGGGGTGGGACAGTTAGGGGGAGAATGTATGAGAAGTTTCAGAGGTGGATTGGCTAGTGAAAAAAAGTTTGAGAAACACTGCTCCAACATCAGGAAGAATTATACGTCTGTGTTTTGTGGTGACCTGTCAGACACCCCCTCATCACCTGGCCTTAGGGCCACCCTCTCAGTGAGGCTCAGCTGAGTCCACTGGGTTGGCTGCTGGCGCTCCTGTGAGGAGTGCTGACCTCTGGTGGTAGAGATGCTTGGGTGACCGCCTTGCACTCACCCCTTGGCCACTCCCCCGTAATGATAAGATTATTGTAGATTATTGGAAGGCTCTGATGATCATTTGAACTCTGCCCTTTCCTACTGAGCTTACATATTCATCTTCAGCAGGAGATTCTCTCTTAATAATAGAAGTAGTCACAATTTTATGAAACATTTACAATTAACATTTTTGTTCTCCAGCTAGCCCCATATTTAAAGACTTGCCAGGGATCCCTGGGTGGCGCAGCGGTTTGGCGCCTGCCTTTGGCCCAGGGCGCGATCCTGGAGACCCGGGATCAAATCCCACGTCGGGCTCCCGGTGCATGGAGCCTGCTTCTCCCTCTGCCTGTGTCTCTGCCTCTCTCTCTCTCTGTGACTATCATAAATAATAAATAAAAATTTAAAAAAATAAAAAAAATAAATAAATAGACTTGTCGTATTTAATAGATTTGGGGTATTTGTTTTAATGTCTCTGAAGTCAGGCTATAGCTTGACGTTTAATGGTATATCTTAGATTTGATGAGACAAAGTAGTCATCTCGTAGGCTGGGGAGGTTTTATTACCTGAAATGGAAAGATCCACTACTTGAAATACAGAGGAGAGTCCAGAAGACCCAGGGACATTCGAAAGAGGGGCCTGCCTCCAGGCTTCACAAGTAACTGGAAAGTCATTATTCTGGCCCTCTCCGTGATGGATGGATCTCCTTGACCTTCCCTCTCAAGACAGACTTTACCTGTTCCTGGGTGGTGCTCTGCTCTGACCCCACCACTCTGGGGACCACAGTACAGACCCTCGACCCATCCTGCAGCTCTGTGTGGGCAGCAGTCCCTGAAGATACTATGCAGCATCTCTGCAACTTTAAATGTTACCTGTGGGTTTTAAAGTGGGAAAACCTGATACAAATTTTGGGACTTTACTTAGAAAGAAGTGGAAGATTTTTTAATATCCCTTTTTTGTGGTTCTCCTAACCGAGATGTGTGTGAAGCATATCAAGCACTGTTGCAAGTGTCCACATTTATTGAATCTTCACATCAGCCTTGAGAGGTAAATATTTTTATCATCCCTGTTTTATAGAGGAAGAAATGAAGACAGTAAGAGGTGCAGTAAATTACCTCGAGGACGTATCTGGGAAGGTGGAGAACCCAGTTTCAAACACATCCTGTGCCCTGAGCCTGTGTGCATAACCAGCACGAAATTATCTTGTATTTAGAAATCCTTTCCGTTCACCCACCTCCTATACAGTTACCAGCCCGTTTCCACTGAGGGGGTTGTCAGTGGCTGCATCGTGCAGACTCTGGGGGGACACCTGTCACGGCTCTTCTTACTTTGAAGAGGTGACAGTCCGCAGAGCCGGCCTCTGCCCCCGCGCCCCACTCTGCACCCTCATGGTCCCATATCTACGCAGTCCATTTTATCTCCCTGATGGCTCTTACTCTTCTTTCTTGAGCCCTGGACATTGAAGTTGCTCGTGGCCCTGCCTGGGGCCTCCTCGCCCCCACATGTCACTGCCTCACTGGCTGCCATCGCCTTAGTGACCCCAGGGCCTGCTGCCCAGTGTTTTAATGCCGTGCACTTAGCACAATGTGTGTGTTTTAATGCCGTGCACTTAGCACAATGTGTCGTGACCGGCAATGGCCAGATGCACACCCCAGCGTCTCCCCGAGGACCTGGTCACCTGCCTGACCGGCTGACGGCCCATGTGCTTCAGCCTCTAGCACCACCGCCTCTTTTCTCGCCAGCCGGATTCAGTGAGTGGCAGCACATCTGCCCAACTGTGCTTGTGTTAACAAGCATGATGTTCTGGCTCGCTCGCCCTCTCACCGTTGCCACTGTCACTGGTCCCATTGCCTGAGGCCAGTGGTCCGAGTGCCGCTTCCACACAGGCTTACCCACTGCTGTTGGAGGGATTACATGACGCACATACTGATCTGTCGCTCCCGTGCTTGAAAGCCTTCAGTGACTCTCCCTGGCCTTTAGGCTGGGGTCGCAAATTTCCGGACCTGCTGTCTGCCCTCTCCTGGCGCCCTCCTCTGCGCCCCTGCTTGTGTCTCCCCCCGCCTGTCCTCAGCCACCCTGCCTAGTTCCTCTGCCTAGTTCCTCGGCACTGCTGGGCGTCTCCCTGGGCTGTGCTTCCTCTCCTCCTGGCCACCTGCTAGTTCCCTTCAGATCTCAGCCCAAGTGTCACTTCCCTGGGGAAGCCTTTCCCAAAGCCCCAGGCAGGACTTCCTATGTTCTCTCTTGATGGGGCTGTTAGGGAGTAATGCACTTACTTGTGTTTGTCACTGACTTGTCCGCTCAGTGAGGATGGGCACTGAGAACTTAGGTTTGCCATGGTTTCAAAGATGCTATGATGAATGAGGCTTCATTTTCAGTAAATATTTGCTCCGTGTGCAAACATATGTATACACGCCTGTGTGTATGTGTATGTACACACACGTATATATATTTTGAAGGTTTTTAACTTTTACTCTGGCACCTAAGCTTAGCGTACTTCAAGTAGTTAGAGTTATTTCTTATAAAGAAACAAGGCATTTCTGTGAAAGACGAAATCCATTTGCTGGGTGAATGTGTATCAATCACAGAGCAGTTGCAGGTGGGGGCGTGTGGGGAGGATGATGACTTGTGGGGGCCCTCCCAGGGGTGCAGAGACCCTCCCCCTGGACATGGAGGCAGAGCGCACAGCAGCTGAACGACTGCTGGACGGCAGAAGTGGGTGGAAATGGGGTGGCTCGCTTACGTAATCTGGTAACCGAGGAAAACATCTTCTAGATCTTTCTTTTGTGGCTGCGATTGCACTGGCAGTGATGTCAGGGAAAAAGCAGCCTCGCTTATATCTGATAATCAAAGGACGGGGGAGTCCATTTGCTGGAGGAAACTAATTTGGGGACCTTTTGGTTAAAATTTTGTCACTTTTTAATCTGTTTCATGTGCCGCTTCTGCCCCCCACTGTGAGCTATTTCCTGTGAATCTGAGTTTATGTAACTACCTGGTTCATGGTCGTATGTTGGTCATTTGTAACCAGCAGTAAGCTGCCACTGTCCTTAGTTTATAGGTCACATGCTATATTTTTCTATGAACTGTTTCATCATTCCATTACGGCCTCGTCTGGCACACACATATCCACATTGTCTCATGCTTCTTTACACCCTGTGTTTGGCGCTCACTTTTCGCACAGACTTCTCTAGTTTTGGAGCACATGTATGGTGTACCCCCCCCCCTTGAGTTGCATATATAATCAGTGTCATAGTTGCCAAGAGCTTGGGTCAGAGCCAGCTTGAAGACCCGTTCCTTCCACCCAAAAGCTGCGGGACTTCAGGCAGGTTATTTCAAGCTGCAGTTTCTCCATCTATAACTGGGACATACTAGCAGCACCTAGCTAATAGGATTATATGAGGATTAAGTAACGCAAGTGTAGCATTCACTACCGCACCTGCTGAGCGGGACAGTCTCTGCAGGTACAGCCCTGTGATGAAGGCCCAAGAAGGACCGAAGAGGCAGCTGAGCAGGAATTTAAAGATTAAAGTCACCATTAGCATGTCACCTGGAGCCAGTGGTTCCTTCGGCCACAGTTTTAGGACCCGTGACCTCAGACGTCTCCCCGAATGAGCACTGTGTGTGATCAGGTTGGCGTTTGTTTATGTCCATCCCTCACTCACCCTGCAAGAAAGATGGTGTTACCCCATTTTATGAATGAAGAAATGCGAGCTGAGGGCATTAAGTAGTTTGCCTGAGGTCACCCAGAAAGTGGTAGCAGTTATAATCTAGGCTTGGTCTAGCTCTGCCCTGTTCTTCCTTCTATGCTCTGTACCTGGAGTCCCCATGGGAGGAGAGTGGCCCGCCGCACCACAGGAAAGCCCCAGAAGCCAGTGAACCTATAGAGGGATCTTCTGTGAGTACCTCACTCTGCAGATGATGTGCCATGTTAGAGGTAGCTGGGGGGATCCACTGTATTGCTAAACCCCAGAGATGTTTATGTTTTCATGGACAAATATCTTAGCACTGGCCAACTGGTAATGGGTCACTGTGGGTTAGAACAGCATTGTGTCCGAATCTCAGACTGCAGCATGCTGCGGGGGCTCTGGTGAGGCTGCAGCTCACCTGATGAGATTGACTGAACTGGGCCGCCACACTTGTGACTCAAGATGATTTGCTAAATATATTCATTTATCTCTTTTCCCTTCTAAAATCCTACTGAAATGACAGCCGTCAATGAAATGGCATGCAAAAAGTCGTCCCGCTCAGCAAAACTCAAAGTGTGGTTCTTGGAAAAGACCCAGAAAAGTGGGTCAAGTGATGAGTGAAAATGCAAAGCTTCTGAAATCAGAGGGGTCCTTAATTAAAAATGCAAAGATTGGGCAGCTTGAGTGGCTCAGCGGTTAAGCACCGCCTTCCGCCCAGGGCCTTATCCTGGAGACCCAGGATCGAGTCCTGCGTCGGGCTCCCTGCATGGAGCCTGCTTCTCCCTTTGCCTGTGTCTCTGCCTCTCTCTCTGTGTCTCTCATGAATAAATAAATAAAATCTTTTAAAAAATAAAATGAAATAATATAAAACAAATAAAAAATTAAAAAATGCAAAGATTTAGGAAATAGCATTAAAAGAAACTTGAGTATACCAAACTGTATCAATAAATTTAAAACTCAACCATAAAAGAAATTTAAAATTAGTTGAATCGTACACTTTAAATAGGTGAAGGGCATGGAATAATAACCAAGCTGTTTAAAAAAAAAAAAAAAAAAAACAGGTAATGAAAAGTCCTCGGCTTCCTTCTGCCCTGCAAAAGAGGCCCGGTGTTCAGCCTGTCGATGGGTGTGTTCTGTAAAGCCTTCAAGGAACAGTTTGTGTGTAGGTTGTTTACACAATTTTAGAAAAAGATGATGGGTTCGCAGCTCATTCTGGAATGCTAGCTTGATCCTGACATCCAAACCAGAGGATGGCACACAAATTAGAAAACAAATGATTAAGTTGAAAATATGGGCAGAGCCCCTGCATCAACATCAGCAGAAGGAGCCCCAGGTTGCACAGTGACCAACCTACATGCTGTTCTGGGAATGCAAGAAGACTGCAGTTTATTAAGAAATCATCAAGGAGGGGGATCCCTGGGTGGCGCAGCGGTTTGGCGCCTGCCTTTGGCCCGGGGCGCGATCCTGGAGACCCGGGATCGGATCCCACATCGGGCTCCCGGTGCATGGAGCCTGCTTCTCCCTCTGCCTGTGTCTCTGCCTCTCTCTCTCTCTCTGTGACTATCATAAATAAATAAAAATTAAAAAAAAAAAAAAAAAAGAAATCATCAAGGAGGGATCCCTGGGTGGCGCAGCGGTTTAACGCCTGCCTTTGGCCCGGGGCGTGATCCTGGAGACCTGGGATCGAATCCCACGTCGGGCTCCCGGTGCATGGAGCCTGCTTCTCCCTCTGCCTATGTCTCTGCTTCTCTCTCTTTCTGTGTGACTATCATAAATAAATAAAAATTTAAAAAAATTAAAAAAAAAAAGAAATCATCAAGGAATTAACATCTGCAGGTTAAAGGAACGAGGGCCCTGGTCATCTCTGTAGATATCGAAATAGCAGTCGATCAAGGTCAACGTATATTTCTATAACAAAATCTTTAAGCCAAAGGAAGAAAAAAACGTCTTTAAGTTGCTGGAAACCTACTTGCAGAAGCCCCTGGGCAGCTGTGAGGGGGTTGCTGGCACTGTCCCTGCCAGGGAGGCCCCACCCTGCGGACCAGGGGCCCAGGGGCTTGAGCCTCACCCTGCTTCAATGGCCTGTATCCTAAGGGAACATTGGCTAGGGTGGACGCTTCAATCGTGTGGTCCCAGAATTCGACGCGAAGCTGTTTTAAAATGAATGGGAATCACATGTAATTGCAAGGTCACAGCTTTGTGACGGCCCTTAGGCATTTATTGCAGCCAGTTTTGAGCTGAGAAGACTGTGTGCCTTTACCTACCCACACTTCTTTGCTACTGAGTCTTTGATCGCCCTTCCTGGGAAAGCCAATGCGCTTCCCTTTTGGTGGGTGGGGATTCTGTGCCAGAACACGCAAAACCAAATGTAAAAAGCATAGAGAGAAAAAAATCTAACGCACTTCATTTATCTGGCTGCCTCTTAACAAAAACAAGATCCTAGTTCTTGGAAAACACCAATAAGTGGGTAAACCTTATACCTGTAAAATTATATTTAAGCATTGACTTTGTTAACATTCGTGTTTCTAAGCACTTTAGGAAAACTGTGAGTTTGGGCTTTCCTGTGTAAAGTTCTATGTTCCCGTTTTTGGTTATTTCTTGCTCAACTGTTTTAAGTGGTTTTGTAAAAAAAATAATAAGACACCATAAGTATATAGAAAATGTGTTTCAAAATGTAAAGAATAAAAATATCTTTAAAAAACTAAATTGACGTTCATGGATCGTTCAATGAAATGTCTGTGTATTAAGTTAAAATTATGAGGATTGGAAATAAGGAGTGGGACAAAATTTTGGTTTCTGGGGTTGTAAGTGAAGTTTGAGGTGATGTGTGGATTTTGTTTTAAAATGTCTTCATCCCGGGGCGCCTGCGTGGTACAGTCTGTTAAACATCCAACTCTTGTTTTTGGCTCAAGTGGTGATCTTGGGGTCATAAGATCAAGCCCTACCTCAGTGTGGAGTCTGCTTAAGATTCTCTCCCTCTCCTCTGTCCCTCCTGCTTGTGTGCTCTCGCTTTCTCTCTAAAATCAATCTCATTTTAAAAAATGCACACTCCGCTCTTTGAGACGTGAGTTGGGTCTGTTGCTCTGGCCTGTGATGACTTAAGAGCAGTGTTCAGTCATGGTAAATGAAGGAGGCAACATGTGGGGTGGAGCCGGGTGTATGTTGCTGGCCATTGCCGAGCAGAGCCTCTTCTCAGTGGTGGCTAGATAGTAAGTGGCATGAGAAGCCGGCCCCCGAGGAGAGGCCACTGGTCCCTTTGAGGGTCCCACCCTTCCCTCGGTCCTAGAAGCCCCCAGTTCCCACAATAATAAAGTCTGAACTGGCTGGCGGTTTTCGTTTGCCAGGGAGGATGCCCACAGCTGAGTTATGACAGCAGAGCAACAGAAGCAGTCAGTCTCCCGTACGGGCTTGAATTACGTCCCCCGACTTGGAATCAGTCAAGCAGTTTGCAGGGACACTGGCCCAGCGCAGGCAGGATGAACCCTAGCAGGTGCTACAGGTGTGACACATGCTTCGGGAATCAGGAGGTCACTGGAACCAGCCCCTGCTCCTTTCTCTCCCGTCCCCACCAGTGAGCCATCTGCGAGCCACTCCCAGCCAGCCTTTCAGCACCTTCCACCTGCCACCTCATCCTGCCATTTTTTAGACTAATTATCAGTGACAGTCTGTCCTTGGTTTTCATACAGTGAAGGCTTGAAATACCAAAGATTCACACCGTCTTAGAATTCATTCTTTTACAAATTCTTCTAAATTAAAATTCTGTGTAAATAGATTATATAAAAAATGATTTATGACTTTAGAGATTATCTCTGAAATGTGAATTCATCAAGTTGTTTTGCTGTATTTTCAGGTTTTAATATATACAATAGTGTGAACATTTTAATGTCTTCTGCAGTTGTATTCAACTCCGTTATATTTTTTTGTCCAAGAGAATTCGGAAATAGTTTCAATATAAAATATGCTGGCAAACACTTTCAAAGCTTTAGATTAATGATGTTGTGCTTTAAAAAAAAATTACATGGGGCCATTACATAGATGTATTCTTTCTATGACCAAAAAAAATGTCCATTTTCAATTCTTCAGTCTTACAAGGGTCTATAAACTTTCTTTACTGATCACTGAATCTAGACTCACCAGTATTTTAAACATGGGCCTCTGTTATGGTTTTTCTTTTTTTTTTTTTTTTTTTTTATTTATGATAGTCACACAGAGAGAGAGGCAGAGACACAGGCAGAGGGAGAAGCAGGCTCCATGCACCGGGAGCCCGATGTGGGATTTTATCCAGGGTCTCCAGGATCGCGCCCTGTGCCAAAGGCAGGCGCTAAACCACTGCGCCACCCAGGGATCCCGTGTTATGGTTTTTCTCTGGAAGGACAGACACACACAGTACAGGAATCCCGGACTCCTACTCGGCCCTCTGCATTTTCCTTACAAGCCTTTCGTTGACCTGCCTGCTACTCAGCAGGTGTGAGCTCGTGCCAGCACCTTCGAGGAGTTTGGGGGTTGGGAGCCTGGCCAGTGCCTCAGGAGGCTGCCATCTAAAAGGAAAGCAGACTGTAACTTTGGTGCAAGGCACACGATGACTCCAGACCCGAATTACTCCCGAAGCACGAGTGACAATGCCAAAATGAGCAGTTACTTCTGACTTTAAGACTCCTCAGGAAACTGTCCGGGCCTTTGAACTCAGTTCGGAGGCTGCATCAGTTTTCCGAGGCCACCATCGCCATGTCCCACAGACGTGGCAGCTTCGAACAGCAGAACTGGATTCCAGGTGACGGTGGCAGTCCCCTCCTCTGAGGGGCATCTGTGTGCTCTGCCTCTCTCTCTTAGCTTCTGGAGCCTCATCCCCGGGCCCGTGGCGGCGGCGTCACTCAGCCTCTGCCTCGTCATGTCATCCCGTGGCCTCCTCCTCTCTCTGGGTCTCGTCTTCTCTGTGTCATAAGATCAGAGGTCTTTGGATTTAGGACCCGGCCTAATCCAGCCTGATCTCATCCCAAGGTCCTTACTGTGATTACATCTGTAAAGACCCTTATTCCAAATAAAGTCTCCTTCTGACCTTCCAGCTGGGCATGTATTTTGGGGAGCCACTCTTCTGCTAAGAAAAGGCAGGTGGGGTTCCAGAAGCTGGTGGGGGACTGGAAAGTGCTCTCTTAGAAGAGGGAACAGCAGGAGCAGAGCAGAGGCGGAAACCCAGGGAGCACATTCCCAAAGTTGAACTTTCCAAACTTCAAAAACTCCTCTGAAAGGAAGTCTCCATGCAATCTCAGAGTGGACGACTTGGGGGACGGGTAGGAGAGGAGGCCAGGAGGGCAGGTGGGGTGTGGTCAGATCCTCTCTGAGGGAAATGCTGGCTTCCACGCATCCTCACCTAGGGTATAGGATTGTTCGCATTAAAACTTAGATGCCTGCATTTTTCGGATTCTTTTTGCTGACGTTCACAAATGAGACACTTCGGACATATACTTTCTACTTCCCAATAGTGCTTGTTAGCAGTTGCCTCAACCAGCAGTGGGTTCGCATGTTGTTGGAGGGGTGGTGAGATTTCACTGCCTGTGTAATGCTCTCTAATTATGCTTCTGTCCAGCAACATAAAACAGGAGCAAGAATGGAACACTGATAATATCTTAACCCCAGTTACCCTTTGAATAAGGGGAGTCTGAACTTCTTGTGTTCTCAGGAATTTTAATAACACATTCCAAACAACCTGTTATTGTGAATGGTTTGGGGTTTGGTTTGTTTTTTTTTTTTTTTTCTTTTTTTTGTTTTTAGCTTAACTCCACGTTATTATTTTCTATTTCATTGCATATCATTCTGCAGTTGTAATTTGAGATTTCATCATAGGGAAAATAATACAGATGGTGCCACGTACAATCAGAAAGCCGATACTCAGTATAGGGAAGCCATGACAGTTGATATATTTCACTTATTTTCCTAACTTAAAATACTAATACTTTTGTGATTGACGTTGTCTTCTTACTACAGTAATCATCTCTCTCCTTATCACAGGCCAAAATAAATTTTATTATCATTTGTTTTACAGATTTAACATTTTTGCTTTCTTTGGTCAAGTTTCTTACATTAAAAAAAAATGTTGTAGGTCCTCCTCAAACCCCACACCCCCAGTCCAGTTGTGAGGAGCATGTCAGACTTTCCAATCAACCGGCTCCTTCCCGAGTGCCTCCTGGGATTCCTCAAGACCATCAAGACAATTGGAAACGTCTAGGAAACCGCCTCAGCCAAGAGGCGCCCGAGGAGCCCAGGCTGAATGTTATGTGCGTCCTGGATAAAAACTAAGGAAATTCTGAATGACAAATGGACTTGTGTTAATAACTTGTTACTGTTTTCCTGGTTCGTGAGCTGTAGCAAAGTACCATGCTAATGTAAGATGGTGGTGATAGACATTACTCAAGACTGATGTGTGTTCAGGCAAGGACCGAGAGAGGTCCCCTCACCCCAGCATCGCTGATTGAGGAAACTCTCCCAGAGGGGACCCCAGAGGGCCCAGCTCTCCACAGACTCCTGGATGAGATGGAGGCCGTGTGTCTGAGCAAGGAAGTCCTGGGGGTACCTACAGGAAGTCACAGCCAGGGCAGAAGGCTGTCAGAACTTGGAGTGTGCTCCCCAGCCATGCACAGATCTGTCAGCCACTGCAAGGGGACACCCTTGGGCTTCCTGACCCATCTTCACATAGTATTGGGTTGTAACTCAAAGTCTAAAATAAATATTATAAATCCACACTGATACATTTAGATAATTCTAGGCAGAAGAATTTCAAATTATTTATGTAGGTGCTCTGCCCTCAACGAGGGTGAGCATAATTCCTGACCCTTTAAGTATGGGACTACACATGGTGACGTTTTTGCAAAAACTGCCACATGGAAGGAGGAGAAAGTCTCTCCACAGCAGAGAAACCTGACAGACACTGCCTGAGCCAGGTGACCCAGGTGGTAAGTCATGCTGACAGCACATTCTCTCGATTATGGTGGGTTGAGATGGCACTTTACCCTTGTGGCCTCCCTCCCAAAACACATGACCCCATGACTGAGATCATGACGAGAAGCATCATACAAATCCAAACTGACCAGCTTTGGGAGAACCCACAGTGAAACCAGATGCAATAAAGAGTTACTGAGTTAATTAATGTAGCAGAGAGTGAAATCTTGGTCCTTCAGAGAAGTGATCAGCCCAGAAGGAGAAGAAGTAAAGCTACACAAATGGCCGTGAATGAGCTATAAAATGACAGCTGATGAGAAATACGGGTGGAGTCAGTAGTCTTCAGAGGAGGAAGTCATGAGATGTCCTTGCCTTTCTGACCCAGGGCTGGTTGTCTGCCCGTGTCCAGGGTGTCCACCTCATGTCTGCCTGTGTCTGCCCGTGTCCAGGGCTTCTGCCACGTGGCATATATCCAGGTGCCCTCATTCTCTGCCAGTGTGTGTGCTTGGAGGGCAGAGACCGTGCCTGTTTTGTTCACGTTTCCGTGTCACCCCCAGGGACAGTGCCTGATAGAGCTAGCACTCCACAGGCCTCTGGCAGACGCATATGCGTGCATAAATGAAGCTGCCCAGTCTCTTGAAAGTGTTGGGGTTCTGGATATAGATTTAAATCCCACCTTAGTTCCTGAGCATATGACTTTAGGCCAGCTCCTCGGCTTCTCCTCACCTCAGTTTGCTCATATAAAGTGAAGAAGTTAAGGCATTCTCCTCCACGTTGTTATGTAAATTAAAGGAGGTATAAGGTATGAAATGCTTGGCCCAAAGTGAGCACTCATATTCACTTTTTTTGTGGATAATATGGCATTTGAGGTTGGGTTGAAATTGGACAAGAAAGCAAGGATGTTTAAGTTACAACAGAACGAACAAATACAAGAAAGCGAGATTAAATACAGTAGGAACTTCGCAGGGAGCTGTTTGCCTAGATGTGGGAACAGGAGGCGGAGAGATGAAGTTCATGGATGCCAGACCAACCCTGACTATTCCACGAGCAGGAGGGGAGATACTTGAGGAGGGAACGGGCGAGGAGGTGATTGGAACAGTAGGATTATGAATTCCAGAACCTGGAAGAATGGCCAGGATTGAAAATAAAGACATAGTTTGTCATGAAATTGGCAAGCCAGGTGGCACATACAGAGAGTTGACTGTAGCAGGACCTACAAAGAATAACGAGCCCCTTGCCATAGTTGGGAAAGTTGGTGAGTGTCATGCTATTTAATACTTACTTTGGTGATTACTAAATACAACAAAGTAATTTTTTTCCCCAGATATTTCCCAGGTAATCTCCATCTTCCCAAAGTGTACAGATCAGTGTGGGCGAAGGGAAGCTGTCGAAGTCCCTTGGAGGTAGTATACTCTGTGCTCCACCTTGAAGCCACTTAGGAGTTAGGCCACTGCAGGCGGGGGTGGTGGGCGAGAATGTAGCTCTGGAATTAAGAGGCAACCAGGCTTAGATTCTGGTTCC
>NW_023330644.1:0-70919 GCF_011100685.1 Canis lupus familiaris | reverse complement strand
CAAACAAAAAATGAAATAGTCTTTTTGTGATACACTGAAGATAATGCAAAATTAATTTTATAATTATACTTCAGATAAGTCAAGACCTAGAACAATAATCTTTGACCATGCACAGACCTTTTAATCCATTTTTATAATTTCAAGACAATGTAATATGACGGCCCTTATTTGTTTGTTGATCTTGCAGGCCAAACCTCTTTCTCTATCACGTAGCTCTGCCTTCAGAGCTAGGAGGTTTTGTATTCAATCTAAACTGAAATTTATGTTACTTTTACATTTTAACATTCATATTATGTAGTTTAATTTGACCTCAAATAACATATGGGTTTGCAGCTATCTGAAATATTAAGTGGCTTATGGAAGTGTTCAAGAGGCTCCTATTTCGACCATGTGAGTGCTTTCAAAATATAGCTTTGATAGATCATCTTAGATTTTCTCATTTGTCTTTAGTGGGCTTTTATAAAAACAAACTGTCCCTCCAACTTTGTGATTCATCACTAACTGTGCTTATGAATCTATGTAGATCACCAAAGAAATGATCCTGCTGTGTTTGGATCATAGAGACAGGCTGAGAAAGAGAAAGGAAGGAAGAGGGAGGAGAAGGAAGGAGGGAGGAAGGAGGTCTACTTAACCTGTGGGTAAGAATACAGTGTTTAAGGAGACTCTCAGGGACATCGTTCCATTGTACACTCACCCTACACAGATTATTAGGTCATCCAAATACTTCTAAACAACTTGAGACTGGAACTGTCACACATCCCAGTACAGTTGAGATATCTGCCAATAATGATACTACCATCCAAAAAGCTGTGCCAAATTGGCCCTGGGTCAAGCTGAGTTATCAAGTCAGAAGATGAGAACAGAATTTATATTTCTTAATTAGATTAAATCCAAAGGGTAAAATAGCTCTGCATCTTGTCTTGACTGCCAGAGCTACTCAGGCTCTGATACTGTCATGGCAACTCCGGCTTGACCCCAGCTTCCCTAGCAACTGGTCATGGCTCAAATCGAGCAGTGCTTTCTTGCTTGCAAATACACAAGAGCGCGTAGAAAGTTCCAGGATCTTGCTCTTGGTGATACGCTTCACAGTTATTTTCCCGTTACACTCAGAAACAAGTGTGTTGGCTTCAGGCTTGGCTTATTACTCTCCATTCCCATTTTAAGGGTCAGTTCTGAGGGAGATGATGAGCCCTCTGTCCTCAAATCCTTGCCACAAACGCCATCAGAGTGAATGATCTTTGTCTCTAAACATTAGTTTGTACGCCCATGTCTTTCCCCCATCAGATAACAGACCCTGGTCAAGTCTAGGCTCATACAGTTTTGTCCTCACTTAGAGTTTGTCTGCTACTTGATCCCTACTTACATTTTTATCCTCCAACCTTAATATCTTTTATTTATCAGTCTACCTCCCTATAAACTCAATATGCCCATCTTCTCACCTCCATCTCTTTCATTTAGCTTTCTGTTCCTATGACATGAATTAAGCAACACATGGTCTAGTCAAAGAAACACCTTTGGACATGTCTCTATGGCTAATGATCAACTGATGACCATTCTGTGTCTATAAGAGAAAATGAGAGGCTTGATATTTCTCATCTTTCCTAAATTGATATGCTTTTCTTAGCCCTCTACATAACATGACACCCACCATCAGGTGAAAGCCTATTAACCTGGTGTTTATTCCTCAAAACATCCTTTGTATGCTGTGTGCTACTAAACCAATGTTGCAAATAGTTGGTCAGTCCTAGCCTGAAGACATATTTTATATGAACTATACATTCTTCACCTACATAATTATTAAATTATTGCAACACTTAAAAATTTGGGAAAATTCCAGTGTAATCTTTTTCATAAATTGAATAATTGAAGTATCTGGGGAACATTGGCCTCTTTCCCACGTGACATTATCCACATTGCCACAGTCTGCACTACTCCCTGCTGTCTACACAAAAGCGCAGGGGTTGATTGCAATGCTATTATTACTTTTATGGTAATAGGGGGTAAGTTTCCTTCAGAGAAGGAAATAAAACAAGGAAATAAAACAAGGACATGTTTACAAAAAACAGAAAGGCATTTATGCTTCTTGTAGAACTCCTACATCTTTAATAGACAAACAAAGTCTTCAGGTAAAAAGAAATGCTTCTGGCTTGCTATACTTATGCTACCTGTGTAGCTGCTGTAAGTATTGTTCTTAGATTCTGTTATAGACAAAGGGTCTATGAAACTATGGCCTGCTATCCAATCCAGTCCATTGCCTCTTTTTGTAAATAAAGTTTTATGAAACACAACCATGCTCTTCACATTCCATATTCTTTGCTTCTACACATACAACATATGAGCCGAATAGTTCATCATAACTCTCTTAAACTCTTTACCCCAAAGACATTTACTAACTGTCCCTTTAAGAGAAAGTTTGTTGATTCCTGCTATAGAATAGACAGTATCCAGGAAAAGCTGGAAGCTTCAAAGTTGATTGGATCTTAAAATCAAAATATGAGGGGCACCTGGGTGACTCAGTTGAATGTCTACTTTGGGCTTAGGTCTGATCTCATGGGGATGAAGCTCCATGTCAGGCTCCCTGCTTCTTCCTCTCCCTCTGCCCTCTCTTCTGTCCTCTCTTTCTGTCTCATTCACTCTTTCTCAAATAATAAAATCTTTAAAAAAAGAAAAATTTGATTAGCAATAATGTAAAACAACATGTAATCAAGCACCAAATTTCTTTTTTTTCTTTCTTTCCTTTTTTTCCAGCAGTACCACTCCTGGGAATTTATTCCAGAGAAATGAAAAAAAAAAAAAAAAAAAAAAGGCATTTACCACAGGCATTACACATGTGAAGGCACCTCTTCAGAGATGATAAAGATTCCTCAAATGTCTTCAATGTTGATTTTTAAAAGATTTGAGAGAGCATGCAGTGAGAGGGGCAGAGAGTAAGGGAGACTCTGAAGCAGACTCCCCACCCAGCCGGGGGCCGAGCCCCACCTGAGGTTCCACACCCACAACCTCGAGATCCTGAACTGACCCAAAATCAAGAGTAGATGTTTAGCTGACTGAACCACCCAGGAGCCTCTCAAATGTTCTTAAGTGCAAAATTCATGCTGTGAACCCTTGGGGGTGGGAGGACAGCTGGGACACCCCAGTCTACCTAGAAGGGTGGGAGGCCTGGAGGGCCTGAAGGTAGGAATAGGGATGTGGGAGGGTGCCTGCAACCCCTTCCCATCCGGCGTGAGGCAGGACCTCCCAACGCACCCTTGGTCTTCAGGGTGCCAGGCTAAGTGCTGACTGGACCCCCGACCTACAGTGATGACACGGGACCCCCATTGTCGGCGGAACCCTGGCCCCCAGGGTTCCACTGCTGCCTGGCGCTACTCTGCATTCCCAGGCAGTGGGAGGCACTCGTGCCTGGATCTGGCTCACAGCCCCCGAACAAGCCCACTTCTCCCCAGTACCCCCAATGCATAAAGTGTAGGTGCTCACACAGCGACAAGTCGCAGGTGAGTGGGACCTTCTCCCTGCACACCTCGGGTCACTGTGGTGCCTGTGGGTCCAGGTGGGGGTGCTGGCATCCTGGGTTGGGGTGAGAATGCACCGACCCCTGTGTGATGCCCATGAGGCAGCTCCTGAAGCCCTTCCACAGCTCCACGGGGTCAGAGCTGCCTCCCTGCTGCCCTAGGCCAGGGAAGGAGGCTGTGGTCAGGGCTAGGGCAGCTCATCCAGGACCCCTACTCCCCTGTAAGCCCTCTTCTGTGCAGGGGAGACCCAAGCCATGACCTTTCCAGTCAGTCCTAGGTACATGGACCCCGACATGTGATGACCAATCCCCCCCACCCCTGTGGTCCGGGGGTGGACGATCAGGGCTCTCTGGGTCCTTCTGGTCCATGAGCAGGCTTGCTCTTCACAAACTAGAACATGGAGGCCCTCATGTCCCCCGCACCCCCGATCCTCCCTCAGGCTATTCACAAAACACTGTATACAGGGTGTGTAGTTTGTTCACACTTTTGCTGGCATAAGTTGTTAATTTTGATTAAGTCTAGTTCATTGCTTTTTCCCTTTGGTCGTTGTGCTTATCGAATCTAACAGAAATCTTCAGTCTGCCCCAAGCCCGCAGGAACACTCACTGGAAGGCCCATCCACCGCCATCTCGGCGCCACCCCTGAGTTGGGAGACGTCACCCCAAGCATCAGGTCAGCAATTCCCCTAGCCTCCTGGGCTCCCTTGAAGCACCAAATTTCTTAAGAAACATTTATAATGCACAGTAAAACTTAAGAAAAGTGAGAGATGGAGATGAACAGTTTGGTAAAGAATTCCAAGACACATTGGTGAGAATAGTTCCTGAAGTATTTCAAGAATATGTTACAAAACAAATGTAAATATCTCCAATTTGCCTCAGTCAGAAAGCTCCTGTATAAAGCTCTTGCTTAGGAACAAAGAAGAAAACAACAGTTAAATGTATTTCAATGGAACATATATGGAGACAGATGACACTCGTAAAATGAAAGACATAGAAGCTGGGGAAAGGATGCTTTTCTTTAACAGAATTTGTATGTTTTCATTTTTGTTTCCCAATGTAATGTGAATTAATATATTTTAACTTTTAAAATTTGATTATTGAAAATAAGATACTGTCTCAGCATCAAAATAAGACATTGGCAAAGATGTGAATACATCCTCTATGCATGTGTCATTGTCAAATTAAATCATTTTATGACATATTTAATACAATTCCTTGCTTTCTCTAATAATTTCAAAGTATAGCCATGACTAAGTAAGACAGTTTTACCAAGGGGAAATTATGACTGTGGGAAAAGCAGTATGAACATTTCCCATACATAATATGTCAATATATGACTACATCTCTCTGACTTTATGTGGAGTCAACAAAGTAGGGTAAAAACTGATTCTTCATTTTCTAACTATGATAAACAGAAGGAAGACTTTTTTTTTTCAAGAAAAATGGTTTTTTGAGAGGAAATGGTTAATTATGATTTGGCTTATTAATTTTACAGTCTTTCAAAAATAAAGAGAGTCTGTTCCTTAAAAAGTCATCAATTCTACAAAATGCTAAAGACATAACTTTTTTAAGTGAAGTAAAACAGTAGTAATTGTGTTTGAGTCAACTCTATGATGAACGAATCGATACAACATATTATCTATACACATTTATCTTCTCATGTGATATGAAAGAAAATCAATCACATAATCACATGATCTCTGAACTGTTGAGGAGATGGAATAAGTAGACCTGGTGTGAGACAAAGAATAAGGACATGTCAGGGTGGGTGAGATGCTCGTCCCACACTGGGCCTTCACATGGAAGACATGGTTGAAAGAAAAATATTTCTCTAGAAATGACTGACATCTATGAATGCAAAGACTCTCAGGTATCCTTATGTTTGCAAGTGTTCTTTACTGATTTATAAGTCTTTTCTTAAGAAATCTATGAACAATAGGAGCTATAGTTATGAAAACAAGAATTCAGTGCTGAAAATTAAATATGTAGATAAAGGATATTACCCCCTCTGTTTCTATGAAAATTAAAAAAAAAAATGCCAAAAAAGCAGCAACATGGAGGTTTTCCCTGGAAGAAAACACATGTACTCTAGTACTGAAAGATAAATAGAGGTTATCCGGGAAAGAAGGCCCTAGGGATGGTGGAAGAAAGAGGGAAGCACTGCAGAAACACACCAAAAAGGGTGCAGGTAGGTGATAACGTCATCCACTGTGTCACCACACCTGAAAATGGAGAGTCGCCTTTACCACCAAGTTGTCCCCATTATGTCCTCAGTATCTCAGCTTCACTCTGCTTTTTATTTACATGCCCAGAAAAGTATGTGAGCTGTGGTCTCTAGGTTTACTAAACACCCAGCACAGCACTCAGAACAATTCTTATAACAGAGTAGGTGCCTCGATATTTAATTTAAAATCAATAAAAAACAAACAAATAAATGCTTATATTGCAAAATGTTTTCAGGTTTTCACATTTTTTTCTTTCCTTGTTCATTGCAATCAATTCCTAACTAGTTCCCCTGCCTACTATTCTATTTCTCTCCTCTAAACTGTGAGATTATAACATTTTTTATGATATAAAAAGTTTTTATAATCTTCCAATGATTGAGCTTTAATAACACTGACACATTGCTGTGATGACATAAAAATAATAAAAAACACTGGGAAGGCAATTTTACACCAAATAGTGATAGCTTTTCTTCATTAATTCCACTCTTGGAAATCTATTTATGTAGGGATATAATCCAAATATAGAAGGGGAAAGTTATATCCAACAGTTGTTCATTATAACTCACAGGAGTAAAAATTCTAATAATCTAAACATATAACAATAAGTAAACACTATTTAAATTCTGGCATTTTGTCTCAACGCAGTGATAGTACAAACATTAGAAGTGATAACTGTCAATGTTATATGCTAATGTACCAGTGCTCATATCAGCACAAGGTAAAACAGAATTTAAAGTTTCATAAACAATTTCAATACATATCTGAAATTTTACATATGCATAATTCATATTCATTTATTCATATATAATTTAACTTATAGATTTACATGTAATATAACATATATGTATACTAAGGTTATGTATGTACACAGAAAATGTGGGAAATAATACAACTAACACTTTTAACTTTCTTCTGAAATGAGAAAATTTTCAACCTTTGTCTTATGCAGTTAAGGCTTGTCTGGATTATTATAATGAGTATATATTTTAGTAATAATTTAAAAACTAAAGATCAAGAACTCCCAAGAAAGATGGCAGAGGAGGAGGATTGTAGGCTTATCTTGTCCCCTGGAAACAAATACATCACACCCACATCAGTATAAATAATCCAGGAAATGGACCAAAGACTGTCAGAAGACTCCCACCACTAAATGTAGAGAAGAGGACACACTGAAAACAGTAGGAAAGGTAGAGACAGAGTCAGGAGCCAAGCTGACATGCGAGGCTGTCCAAGGAGGAGGGACATTGTGGACACGAATAAGGGAGAAGGATTGACTCTACATTGGGCACTCCAGGCACAAGGGATCTGCACTGGGAAGACAAATCCCCATCACAGTTGGCTCTGGAAAGCAGAGGCACTCAATTTTTCCAATTCTTATAATCAGCAAGGCTTAACAACTGGAACTTTAAAAATCAGATGCCCAGCTCTGCAAGAGCCCAGAGAGTGAGAGGAAATGGAGTCCCCACCCTTAAAGAAACAGCACAACAAACAGCCCCACTGAGAAATAACAAAGAAGCAGCAGTATGAAAAACACATTGGATACACTGGAAGGGAATCTGTTTATTCATCTCAGAGCATGTGCTGAGGTGGACAGAGATCTTTGGGAGACTTCTCAAATAATAAAGCCCTGGCAGGTACCATTTCTCTCCCCCGTCCCCGAGTCTAGAGACATGGACACTAGAAAAATTAGCACAGCACAAACATTCCACCTAGCTTGCTAACAGCTCTCCCTGCCCCTTCTCACTTCTGCTGACCCACCCCCTCCAACTGTACTCAGCAGGCATTCCCCAAATCAGCACCAGGTCCTCTTCCACAAACCTTACTAACACTGTGCATTTTGCTCCCACACTTTCTGCAGACCCATCCACACCCCCATCCTCTTTCACAAGTCTTCCAAGTGGTGCCAGTATGCAAGCAGCAATGACAGGAACCAGCACCACTCCAAAGTGGTTCCTGCCCCAAGGAGAAGAGAAGATAATCAAATACACTAGTCTGACTGGAGCCAGAACAATGGGCTGGGGTAGACATCTGGTCTGACTGCAGGCCCTGCTCACCAATGAAATCCTCCCAGAGGTCAACACAGGGAGAAACCCCTGTAGTTCGGTGCTACTACATCTCTGGCAAATACCTGGTCTGACTCAACTCAAAACCCAAGGTGGCTCCAGACTAGCCCACTAACAACACAGGGACTAAACACTGCTCACAATAGGCAAAGAGATCCACTGGGCTAAAGTGGACTAAAGAGATGACTGGACTAAAGGCAAAAGTGGCTCATCCACAACAGCAGGGTGCATGCAATACACACAGGAGACAGCCCTACACCACTAGGTTCTGATGAACAGAAGACACTGCTCTGAAGGGCACTATACAATGTCCTCTTCATAAGGCCACTATTTTCAAGAGCAGGACACAACTCACTTTCCTAAAACACAGAAACAGACAGAAAGTTAGACTAAAGAAGAAAAAAGAGGGGGAAAAAAAGTTAGACACAGAAACTTAGACAAAAGAGTCATGTCCCAAATGAAAGAACAGAACAAAATCACTGCAAGAGATCTAAACAAAACAAAGATAATATGCCTAATAGGGAATTCTAAATAATGATCATAAAGATAACTCACTGGACTTGAAAAAGAGTGTACTACCTAACTAGAATTCAAATAAAAATTAAACAACAACAACAACAGATTTTTAACTATGTAGAATGAACTGATGGTAACCAAAAAGGAAGTGGATAAGGAAATGGGTTAAATCAGTGATGGGAATTAAGAAGTACATTTGCTGTGATGAGCACCAGGTATTTCATGTAAGTGTTGAATCACTATATTGTACACCTGAATTTTATATTACACTGTATGTTAACTAACTGGAATTTAAATAGAAACTTCAAAAACTCATAATATTTTTTTTAAAAGACTGGAATACATAAAGACGAATGAGCCAGGGAGGAAGAACTCAATAACTGAAATTTGAAATACAGTAGATGGGATACATAGTAGCCTAAAGGAAGCAGAACAGATTAGTGACCTGGAGGACAGAGTAATGGAAAGAAACCAAGAGGAATAGGAGAGAGAAAAAATAATAACAATAAATAAAAATAGATTAAGGGAACACAGCAACACCATGAGGCATAAAAATATTCACATTATAGGGATCCCAGAAGGAGAATGGAAAAAAGGGGGACAGGAAATTTATTTGAAAAATAATAGCTGAAAACTTCTGGAATCTAGGGAAATAAACAGAAATCCAAATTCAGGAGGCAGTGCTCCCAACAAAATTGACCAAAGGGGTCCACACCGAGACATGTAGTAAATAAAATGGCAAAAAAAAAAAAAAAAATAGTAACAAAGAGAGAATTTTAAAGACAGCAAGAGAAAAGAAAACAGTTGTATATAGGAGGGGGAAAAACCATAAGGCTATCAGTTTTTTTTTTTTTCCAGTGGAAACACTGCAGGCCCAAAGAGAGTGGCATGATATATTCAAGGTACTGAAAGAAAAAAAAAAATCTACAGCCAGAAAGAATCTATCCAGCAAGGCTATCATTCAGAATAGAAGGAAAGAGAAAAGAGATTCCCAGACAAACAAAAAGATAAAGGAAATCATGACCACCACACAGCTATACCAAAAAGGTTAAAGGGGACTCTGAGTGGAAAGGAAAGACTAGAAGCATGAATAAGAAAAGTATGAAGCAGAAAAGCAGTAAAATTAAGTATATCTATAAAAATAAATCAAGGGACTCACAAAATTAAAGGACGTAAAGCGTGACACCATATACCTAAAATGTGGCAGGGAGAGGAGTAAAAATTTAGTGCTTTCACAATGGATTCAAACTTAAGTGACCATCAACTTAATACAGACTGTTATCTGCACAAGATGTTATACATAAATCAAAAACCAGTAGTAGATATGCAAAAAGTAAAGAAATCCAGTATATCACTAAGTAAAGCCAGGGAACCCCAAGAAAAGAAAGCAAGGGAGAAAAGAACAGAGGAGAATGACAAAAACAAACATAAAACAAGAAACAATATGGCAATATGTACATACCTATCAATAATTATATTGAATTTAAATGGACTAAACACTCCAACCAAAACATATAGGGTGACAGAATGAATAAAAAATAAAGACCCATCCGTATGCTGCCTACAAAAGACTTTTTTTTTTTTCAGAAGACTATTTTTGGACTTAAAGACACATGCAGATTGAAAATGAAGGCTTGAGAAAATATTTATCACGCAAATGGAAGTGAAAAAAGAGCAAGGGTAACAATATACATATCAAACAAAATAGACTTTAAAACAAAGATTGTAGTGAGACAAAGAAAAACACTATATAATCTTAAAGGGGACAATCCAACAAAAAGATATAATGATTATAAGTATGTATGTGACCAACATGGGAGCAGCCAAATACATAAAACAATTAATAACAAACTAAAAGGAAGTAATCTATAGTGTACAATAATAGGGGACTTTAACACCCACTTATATCAACAGATAGATAATTTAAACAAAAAATCAACTAGGCAACAGCAGCTTTGAATGACACATTGGATCAGATGGATTTAATACATATATTCAGAACATTCCATCCTAAAACTGGAATACACATTCTTTTCAAATGTACATGGAACTTCTAGAAAATACATCATATTAGGCCACAAAACATGTCTCAACGACTTCAAAAAGACTGAGGTCATATCTTTCCAATCACAACACTTTAAGAGTAGAACTACAAGAAAAAAAATCTGCAGAGAACACACATACATGAAAGTTAAATGACATGCTACTAAACATTGAATGAGTCAACCATAAAATCAAAGAAGAAATGAAAAAGTCCACAGAGACAAACAAAAATGAAACACAATGATCCAAAACCTTTGGGATGCGACAAAAGTGTCTCAGAGAAGGAAGTATATGGCAATACAGGCCTACCTCAAGGAGCAAGAAAAGTTTCAAACAACCTAACTTTATACCTAAAAGAGTTGAAAAAGAAAAACAAACAAAACCCCAAACCAGCAGAAGGAAGGAAGTAATAAAGATTAGAGCAGAAATAAATGATACAGAAACTAAAAAAAAAAAAAAAGAAAGAAAATCAATGAAACCAGAGTGTGTTCTTTGAAAATATAAACAAAATTAATAAAACTTTAGCCAGATTCACTAAAAAAAAAGATTTTTTAAAAAAAGATATCAATAAAATCAGAAATGAAAGAGTAGAAATAACAACTGACACCACAGAAATACTAAGGATCGTAAAAAGAATATTATGAAAAATGTATATGCCAACAATTGAACAAGCTAGAAGAAATGGATAAATTCCTAGAAACATACACATACCAAGACCAAATCAGGAAGAAACAGAAAAGTTGAACAGATCCATTACTAGCATAAAATTGAATCAGTAATCAAAAAACTCCCAACAACAAAGTCCAGGACCAGATAGCTTCACATGTAAATTCTACCAAACACTTACAACGGGGGTGGGGGTGAAGAGAGTTAATACCTATTCTTCTCAAATTATTCTAAAAATAGAAAGAAAAGAAAGAAGAGCTACCACATTCATTCTATGAGGCCAGCATTGGCCTAATTCCTAAATTAGATAAAAATACTACAAAAAAAAAAAAAAAAAAAAAAAAACTATAGACCAATCCCTCTGATGAACACATATGTAAAAATCCTTAAGAAACTATTAGTAAACCAAATCTAACAATAAATTTAATCTATTTAACAATCCAATTTATAATCGCATCAAAAAGAATAAAATGCCTAGGAATAAACTTAACCAAGGAGGTGAAAGGCCTGTTCTCTGGAAACTATACAACACTGATGAAAGAAATGGAGGACGGCATAAATAAATGGAAAATAATTCCATAATCATGGTTTTGAAGAATTAATATTGTTTAAAAGTCTGTAGTAACCAAATAGCCAAAGCAATTTTGAAAAAGTACAAAATTAGAGGTAGCCTAATCCCAAATTTCAGAATATACCACAGAGCTATCGTAATCAAAGCAATGTGGCACTGGCACAAAAATAGTGACATAGATCAATGGAACAGAACAGAGAGCCCAGAAATAAACCCACGATATCTGGTCAATTAACCTTTAACAAAGGAGGCAAGAAAAAAAATAAATAAAAGGAGGCAAGAATACCCAATAGGAACAAGTCAATCTCTTCAACAAATGGTATTGGAAAAACTAAACAGTAACACGCAAAAGAATGAAACTGGACCACTTTCTCACACCACACACAAAAATAAACTCAAAATGGATTAAAGACCTAAATGTGGGAAACTTGAAACCATAAAAATCCCAGAAGAGAGCACAGGCAATAATTTCTCTGACATCAGCCATAGCAACATCTTTCTAGATATTTCCCTTAGAGGCAAGGGAAACAAAAGCACAAATGAACTATTGGGGCTATATCAAAATAAAAATCATCTGCAGAGTGAAGGAAACAATCAGCAACTAAAATACAAACTACTAAACATGAGAAGATATTTGCACATGACATATTCAATAAAGGATTAGTGTCCAAAATATATAAAGAACTTAGACAACTGAACACAAAGAAATCCCCAAATAATCTAATTTAAAAATGGTCAGAAGACATGAACAGACACTTTTCCAATGAAGACACCCAGATGGCCAAGAGACATGAAAAGATACTCAACATCACTCGTCATCAGGGAAATGCAAATCAAAACCACAATGAGATATCACCTCACACCTGTCAGAGTGGCTAAAATCAACAGTACAAAAAATAAGGGTTGGCAAGGATGTGGAGAAAAAGGATCCTTGAATGCTGCTGGTGGGAATGCAAACTGGTGTCGCCACTGTGGAAAACAGTGTGGAGGGTCCTCAAAAATCAGCCAAGATATGGAAGCAGTCCAAGTGTCCATCGATAGATGAATGGATAAACGTGATACGTAAAAAAAAAAAAAAAAAAAAAAAGTGATATGTATATATGTGTGCACCTGCACAAAAACAATGGAATATTCTGCCAAAAAAAGATTGAAATCTTACCATTTGCAACAACATGGATGGATCTAGAGAGTATAATACTAAGCGAAATAAATCAGTGAGAGAAAGACAAATACCATAGAGTCTCACTCATATGTAGAATTTAAGAAACAAAACAAACGAGTAAAGGAAAAAACAAAAAGGAGTGAGACAAACCAAGAAACAGACTCTTAACTACGGAGAACACACTAATGGTTGCTGGGGGGAAGGGGGATAGATGAAGTAGGTGATGGGGATGAAGGAGAGCATTTGTCATGATGGAAAAAAAATGAAATTCAATTAAAAAAGGAAAACTTCAAAATGAGAAAAGTATGTGGTGGTATAATAGAGAACTAATTTTTTTTCTTCTCCATTTTGTATTTACCTCTAATAAGCATTACATTTAAAAGCAAAAATATATCAACTTTTTTTTTTCTTTACTAAAAATTGTGAAACTGTTAAAAGGAAATGTATAGTTTGTGTTTCTCTATATGTTCAGTGATTTGCTTTGTTGGGGTCAAGTTTTATTTGCTGCATAAAATATTAAACGTGACTCCACAATTATGTGGGAAAATGAATCAAGGCTTAGTTTTTGGATTACCATTTATGACAATATCCTTTCTTTTCTGAGTGGGGTTAAACTAAATAAAAATGAAGAGAAAGAGGAAAGGTATTTGAGGTCAGAGACCTAGGGTGTGTCAGCTAGTATTTGTACATATTTCAGATCTCATTTTTAGAAGCTTTAGGGGGTTTTCTGAGTATGAAAACTTGGCCAGACCCCGACTTGTCCAAGCAGAGGAGGCCTGTGAGGAGGAAATCATTGGGGGAAATCATTGGGGTCATCTGTAACTGCCCCTGCCCCTGCCCCCCAGCTAGGGCGCCGCTCAGGGAAATGCTCATCTGGACTGCACCCACCTGCAGATGCTTATGCTCTTCCACATGGCAAATTCACAGGATTCCAACTCCTCCCTTCATCTAATAATTCTTACAATTATCATGAGTAGTGTTTTTACCTCAATAGTTAGCAGTTGCTGGTCATGTCGTTTCAAGAAATCCTTTAATTTATTTAATGGGATGATAAATTCTAAGCACAATCCTTGCAAAAATTTTCATTTGCTGAAGTGACACTTGCGAGCCAGCTAATATTTAAAAGAGCAAAAAAGAAGGAAGAGACTTGTCGATCCACTGAAATTTTAACATTAGTAGAGGATTTTAGGAAGACATTTGGGCAGAATTAAGGATTCGTGGTAAAAATCAGATAGTTTTATATAAGAATTGAAACTGATTACTTTTTGTGTATCTGTCAGTCACTTCATCCTGCCTCTTGCTTAGAACAGTCACAAAATTACACAAAGAACAAAGAATAGGTATTTTTCCACTTACTTACTTTTGCAACCCAGGTGAAAATTTTTTTGCACATTTTTCCTTTTATTGAGACATATTTGATACATAGCATTATACCAAAACACACTTCATGAGCTGAAGTGTGAATCACCCTTCATCTACATCTTATTTATCTATTTCTTCCCCCAGCTGTGATAATTTCTGGACCATAAAGAACGCTTCTAAACCAACAGCACTGCCATCCGGTTATCTGCTCATCTTGTGGCTCTGGCCACAGCAGACCCAAAGTCCTACCTTTGATGGGTAAGTGGACAGTCCCACAGTCCCTGAAGGTAGTAATAGACTTCCATGCTTACCAACTCTATTTTTTTTAAACCTGTTTCAAATTCTGCAAACAAAATAAAAATAATACAAATTTTTAAGACCTTCATGTGTTTGGCATGATGACCCCACTCTGTCTGCTCCCCAATATTCCCAGAGTGACGTCAATGTCATTTGGTGATAGATGCCCCCACCGTCATAGCGCCTGGGATTCCAGGTCCCCTGCTCATGAGACAGGGGGTGTTTATTGTTTTACCCACCATACCGTCATGGGGTGGTTCTGTATGGCACTGGCCAGTTTGAAATGAGGATGGTGGCTCGTCCTGACCACACGGGGGATCGTTTCACAACAACAAGAGGGGATTCATGACACAAAAAGAAAGCTTGTTGCCAAGACATTAACTTGGCTTCATTACTAGCCCCAGAGAAAATGTTCTTATTCAAATAGTAAATATGACATGTAATAAAAAAACACATTTGGATACATGAGTGAAGATTTATAAATATCATATAGAAACACAAAGGAAAAAATACATTTTAAAACTTTTCCAAACGCGCCTACTTAAATATACCCTATTTTATTTCAAGACTTTTTGGTTGTGTGGAAGCTCATGTATCTCTGTGTAATCAACTGATTTCAATACATATTGGAGTAAATTTTTTATCAGGCTGTTAACTTTTGGGGTTAACTCTTCTGGGTCAGATCTGGAAACTGATCTTATTTGTTACTGTTGACATAATGTTGAGTTTCTGTTTGTTCATCATTTACTTAGTCTAAAATGAGGTATTTAAAAAAATAATAATGAGGTATTTTATTATTATTTATATCACAGTAGCTCAAAATTGTTTAGGAATGGAGTTTTGTCTTTGTTTTTACTTTTAATTTCCAAGCATTTGTTGGTTTTTTTAATTCTAAGCTTATTTTCTAGATTTTTTTTTTTATGTTGGGTGTTTAGTATCAACTCTACTGTTAGAAAACATGAATAATTTAGTAGTAATATAATTCAGAATTGCTCTATCCCTAATTTTTAAGTCCTCTTGATCTAGTAAAAGCAGACAAAACAAATTTAAAGTTTTATGTTATTATGTTTTCTCTGGTTTTTTTTTTATACATTTGGATGAGGTCACTCATTTACTGCTGTAGTCAAGAACTCTTTATTTAACATGAAATTATATCTAGCTCTCTTTGAGGAAAGGAAAAAAACTGGCAATAGATCAATATAAATTCCTGCTTTATAGCATATCTGTTCTATTAGGAAAAGCAAGGGAAAATGACTACATAAAATGCAAATTCTTTAAAAGTAAGGAGACATGCATTAGGAAAAAATAAAACAGAGAGGGAAGTGGGGGGGATAAATAAGAGAGTGTTGCTATCCTAAATCAGGTGCTGAAGAAAACAGTGGCACAAACCTGGATATTTAGTAGATTCTTTTTTAATGAAAAGTGAGAAAGCAGAAGGCAACTATTGTGGTGATGAAATTGCAAGAAACAGGAAAACAACAGCCGAGCCCCTAGTAACCACCTCCAGCACCCAATTAAAAGACTCTCTGAGTTAATAATACACACCTTCATTTTCCTTTCCTTCTTCTTTCCTTCTCCTTCTCTCCCTCTCTCCTTGGCTGACTTCCTTCCTTCCTTCCTTCCTTCCTTCCTTCCTTCCTTCCTTCCTTCCTTCCTTCTTTCCTTCCTTCCTTCCTTCCTTCTTTCCTTCCTCCTTTTTCTCTCTCTCTCATCTTCTTGATTTTGTTTCCCTTAAACTTTCAAGGTACTTCTCATATCCAGCCAATGAAAGGAATCGCTAATGTGTGCCAAATTCACCCGGAAGCTGAAGGTTTCACTTAAATTCCACATTAAAAAAATTAAAAGAGAAGAGAACTGCCGACATTTTCACTGTCCTGGGCACCAGGGACCTTGTCTCCTGCATACACCTGAGCAGAAGAAGGAAGTTCTGTTTTCTGAAAAGAAACCAACAAACTTCAGGATCAGGGAAACCAGACATAGTTGAGAGTAACCAAAAGTGGGGGGATTGAGTAAAAACCTGAATTCTAAATAGTAAGATGCCTCATTTGCATGTAGATTACCCTTTACCAAATGAAACAGTGCATTTCCCCATAACTCACATGCTTAAAGAGTTTATAAGAGTGTATCTACACATTACTGATAGAAGAGCAAAACAAAAAGCAGTCTCTTACTTAGATATTTAATTTCTGTGTCATCTGTGAGTCACATATGTTTGTTATATATCCAGATATGTAGATATGGGATTTATGGTTGGCTTTTTATATCCAGATATTTCCATCACAAAGAAACATTTTGTAGTAATTCCTTGATGTTCTGGTAGTTTCCAAAATACATTATTATGAAACAGAAATATTTCATAATAGGAGGTACATGGACTCACATATGCCCACTCAAACCCAAGACGCGAATATTTGAGATTATTAATATTATTAATTGTTTAATTATTATGATTGTTTAATTCTATAATTAAAAATTCTATAAAATTCAATAAATTCTTTTTTTATATTTATTTATTTATTTATTTATTATAGACCTAGAGAGAGAGAGAGAGGCAGAGGAGGAGGGAGAAGCAGGCTCCACGCTGGGAGCCCTATGCGGAACTCGATTCCAGGACTCCAGGATCGCGCTCTGGGCCAAAGGCAGGCGCCAAACCGTTGAGCCACCCAGGGATCCTCTAAAATTAAATAAATTCTATAAAAAATTCTATAAAAAGTATTGTTTAATTCTATAATTATAATTCTAATAATTATTAATAATCATTTAATTATTAAATATTTGACTAGAATATCAATATTAGACCTGAAATCTTAGTGGTCTTTTCATTGCCCTCTGAGATGGAATACCCTAAAAACAGGTGGGTGTGGGAGCATACGACATATACACAAATTTCAAGCGTTTATTCTCTTAATCACATATTCACTTTCTCCCAACAGAAGCATCTAATAAGTGACAAGTCTGAAATTCTCAAGTTTCAATTCCAAACTCAGAGCTTTCCCCTCAAAAGGGGAGAAAAGAAAAAAAGAAGAGAAGAAAAAAAAAAGTCTGGCTAGAGAAGCAAATACTTGAACTAATAGCTACTGTTTCCTCATCAAACATTAATATCCTACCTTCTCCTGACTGCCTTAAAAGGACTCTCAGCAACAAATTCTATAAAATTCTAAGGTTTTCATTAAAATGTTTGTTTAGATATGTGTTGTTTTCGGAATATCTTTTTTTCTGCCTGTGATGACTGCTTGTGACTCTAACGAACATTCCTCCTTGTTGTTTCTGAGAAGCCAGCCTCTTTGTGTTCGGTGAGCTCTTTTATGTTTCTTAATTAAAAATGTGCAGAGATAAAGGACAGTTGCACTAATTGTGCCTGGCAGCTGGCCTACCTTGCAACGACCCCTCTCTCTTCCTCCCTCTACTTCTTTGTTGAGGCAAAGTTGGCCCGGGTAAGGGAGGCAGCTCTGCCCAGCTCCAGATGGTGACAAAAACCATGACAGACTCAAAGTTTAGGACTCTGTTCCTGAGAACCCACATTGTACCACTGTAAGCAGGTGGCAAATAACGGGTGCCCCCTCCCCCCCGTTGCAGCACTGTTTTGAATATAGCAGCTGTTCACACAAATCTACTTTATTCTCTTCTGCAACATCTTTTAAAGTTCAAGGTTTAAAAAAATTAGTAGAAATCTCAATTTTCTTCAGGGGTACATTGCTTTTTGTACCTTAACTCATACAGAAAGAAATACAGTATCTATCTGAATATGAATAAAATCATTGCGGTTATATTCTTGCTAATAATCACAGATATTTAAGCTGTTGGACACATCTCTGCTTCAAAACATATTAGAAATATATTATGTTTAAGGAATTAGTCCAAAATTGCTTCTTGACCGAAAAGTGAGTTATTATAGCTTATAAGCATGATTTCCTAGAGAGGGATCAAAATGTATTTAAACTACCAGAAGAAAAAAAAAAAACTACCAGAAGACTGCTTTAGGCTCCTTTGAAACTGTTTATTCACCACCTCTATTTTGTATATGCAATACTTTGACTAAAATAAAATACCTAATATTACATAATGCATGACATGTAAAGTAAAATGACTGAAACCTAGTTCTGTAAAAAACTGGTTGGATTTCAGTTACGCACTCGTCACTGCACAGGGCTCTGTCCTCCGGAGGAAACAAGCGTTAGAAGAAGGTAACATGTGGTAACAGTCCTTACAGGTCTGCACCACGCTACTCCATGAAAAAGCTGGAGAACCACAGCAAACAGCCATGCAGAAAATATATTTTGGTTTGTGAGTGAGACACCTCAAGCAAACCAGCCCTAAGCAGACAGTTACACCAACTCCTGTAATTGCCACGTCTATGAGCACGAGATGAGTCCATGTTTCCTTTCTCACGTCACAGCCACGTCTTGGCTTTCTCCGGGCCCTCTGTCCTCCCTTTGCCCAGCTTTCTTCTTTCTCTAGTTCCCTTGTGATGTATCCAGATGCCCACATCTTTCTCCAACTATCCCTCTCATCCTGTCTTCTACCTCTGTCTTCTGTATTTTCTGTATCTTTCTCCAACTACCCCTCTCACCCTCTGTCTTCTACCTCTGTCTTCGGTATCTTCTGTATCTTTCTCCAACTACCTCGCTCATCCTCTGTCTTCTACCTCTGTCTTCCGTATCTTTCTCAAACTATCTTTCTCTTATTCCAATATATTTTATTGCCCCCTGTCCCCCAAGAGTTACATAGGACAGAGTAACAAAAAAGGAAAAGTAACACAAACTTAAAGATCAAAATTTAACGCTTTGGGGATATAGGTAGTGCAATGCAGATTTGACAACTCTAAAACCCCAGAGACCAAGCCTCAATCCCTCTTTCTGCTAGTGGAGAAAGCACCCTGAGCCACACAGATTCTCTCCTTCAACATAACTTGTGGTTTGAGGTGGCTGCTAGAGTCCTGGCCATTATAAATGTGTCCCAAGACAGAAGAAAGTGAGGCAGTGGTATAGAGGAGGGATCTATATCAGAAAAGTGTCCTCCTTCAAAAAGCATTCTGTAAAGGCTTTCTCAGATAGTCTTCTACTGGGTAGAGTGGGGTCAGCCAATCTCCTCTACATCTATTAAGGGATGAAGAAATGAGGGGAATTAATGGAGGCAGCTGGACGTTTCTGCCCCTCACTGTCATCTTTTATTCCATCTCTGTAACAAAAAGCATGTGTCAACCACTGGTCTACAACACAGAGGTAGTTCTAGAAATATCCACTGAATATTTCTATAGTTTAATCATTTTCTCCTTAATGTCTTAAATTAGTTAGCTTTAGAGCTGCAACTGTTATCCAACGTCAGTGCTAAATTCACCTGTGAGAGAAACTCTTCTTGATGTTTTGTTGCATTTATCTTATAAAATATCTCTGGGAGCCAGACTCTAAGTGACTGGACTACAGCCAGGAATGGGGAGTTCACGGTGGGGTCGTCTGCCATGGGGAACACCTGAAAGTCATCTGTCTACCTTCTGTCCAAAGGGCAAACTGCGAATCCAAAAGGGATGCAGGCTTCTGTTCTTTGTGCTGCTATGGTAAGAAATCAAGTAGCAATACTGACATTGATAAGCAATGCAAGAAATTAACAACAGCCGTCACTTATTAAGTACTTAAGTGCCAGGCATCGTGTTAGACATTTTAGTTAGTGTGACTCTCTAAGACTGTTGGGCATACTTAGTAGAAGAGATCTCTGCATCAGCATCTCCTAGATAACACACATTCCAGGCTCCACCTAAAACCTACTCCTTTGGAATTTCCCCAGCATGTAAGCTCCCATTTAGTAAACCCCCGGAGATATTCTAATGTTCAACCAAATTTGAGAACCACTGAACTAGATTGAAAGCTTCTTTTCAATAACCAGCAACAATTTCAGAGAGAATGGATAATACCATAATACCCAGAGCAGAGCTACACAACAAAGTACTGAAATGTCTGCAATTAGGAGAGATTGATTGGGGGATGCCTGGTTAGCTCAGTAACGAGACTCTTGATCTTGGGGGTATAAGTTCAAGCCCCACATTGGGTGTAGAGGTTACTTAAAAATAAAACCTTAAAGAATGCCTGGGTGGCTCTGTCAGTTAAGTATCCAACTCTTGATCTCAGGGTAGTGAGTTCAAGCCCCACATTGGGCTCCCTGCTAGGCATGAAACCTACTTAAAATTAAAAGCAAATTTAATAAAATCTTTTTAAAAAGGAGAGATTTATGAATTTTCAACCTTGGAATTTATAAGATCTGAAGCTTTAAATAGTGCTAGTGTGTACATTTGCTAGGGCTTGAGTCCTATATCAAGTTGGCTCAGTAAGCCATGTATGGTTCTTATTACAGACCCTGCATTCAGTGATTCTCAAATAATCCTCTGTGGTTATTAACGTTCCAAGTTGAAAAACTAGTATAGTTGTCAAATCAGATTAACCAGATGGGTTACTGCAATAAGGTAATGGTGTCTAGACTGGACAGATCTGGTTGTCAAGACATTTAACAGATGCTTCTTTGTCAAAAACAAAAACAAAACAAAACAAAACAAAAAGGTTATTATAGTCTGTGTATCATAGTCCCTTTTAGATAAATTCTAAATAATTCTTCCAAAAAAATTAGAGGATGTGAATAAGTCAGAAAAGAATTCCCCAAAACACAAATTTCTCAGAAAGATGTTTTCTCTCTCTTTTTTAAAGATTTTATTTATTTATCTGACAGAAAGGAAGAGAGAGTACAAGCAGGGAGGGAAGGGACAGAGGTAAGGAACAGACTCCCCTCTGAGCAGGGAGCCGAATGCACATCTTGACCCCAGGACCCTGAGGTCATGACTTGAGCCAAAGGCAGACACTTCACCAGCTGAGCCCCCAAGGTGCCCCCAAAAGACATTTTCTTAATATATATGAATATATATATTTATATATATATATATATATATATATATATATATATATATATACCAACACATGTACATGATTTCTGTGGTGGTAGGTAGGATTATTCACAAATATTCTGGTTCTTCTCCTTCTGGTCACACGGCACAATTGAACTGCTCTTCATGCAACTCTCTGGCCAACGAAAATGTGAGCAGGAGAGTCTTGTGTCACTACCAAAGGGAAGCTTTAAGAACCGTTGCATCTCGACTATGGAAATACAGATTATACATGCAACTCTATTTTCTTTTGCCCTGACACCACCTGGAATGTTTCAGGAGATGGTTTTTACATCCTGGGTGCTGACATGAAGAGGACATGGGGCAAAGCTCCCAGCCAGCCCATGATGGACATGCTATGTGGACGAGAAATAAATCCTTCATCACCCTAAGCCCCTAGGATAGAGGGTTGCAAAAAAAAAATAAATAAAATAAAAAAAAAAGTAAATTAAATTAGATAGATAGATAGATAGATAGATAGATAGATAGATAGATACCAAAACAAAAAGGATGTGGGGGTTGCTCATTGTCACAGTATCACCTAATTTATCTTGCCTGGCTCATTTGCACGTCAAAGGTCTCGTGCCTTTCCTTAACATGTATACTATGACCAAAATGGCTCTCTTCACATCCAACAATAATTTAAGCCTAATTACAGAAAAAGAAATTGCACCTATTGCAATAACAATCTACTAAGAAAACTCAAGTTTTTCTGTGCATAGAATTCCTTAACAACCACGAAATGTAGCGTCAAGCTTTCAGTAGTGAATGTTGGTGAGCTACATGGGAGGAGCAGAGGGCAAGTTAGCCTTTGCAACAACACAAAACAATGGTTTTCAGATGTGTGAAGAGAAAGGGCCGACCTCCAGCACACAATCAATAACTAGTGGCAGCAAAGGCACCATCGTGTGTGTCCAGGTGAAAAACAAATTGCTCCTTTATTGACAGCCACTCTCGGCTGTGACCTTTCTGAATGATTTAAGGAAACCACAGGGCTTCAAAATTAGCAGAGAAGCGCACTCATCTCAGAAGGAAAATCTGTGATGTTACTAATATTTTTCTCTTAAAAAAAGGAAGGGGGTTACGAACACACCTGATAATCAAGTCTCTCTTCACATCAGGTTGATTCACACGTTATGAACCTCTCTGGAAATTACTGGCCTGGAAGGGTCTCTGCAGTTTTTCCCTATTTCTGCCCAACGACTCTTTTGACGTAAGATTAACTGTGATAGTCGGTTAATTTTGCTTCACTTTTCTTTCAACTTTATTTCTCCAACTTTTAGAAGCATTTTCCTGTTATTTTAGAAGCTTCGGGGGTGCCGACAAGTGGAGTTTGCTCATAATGGCATAAAGACTGGGAGCAAGGGTACCCTTTTTTAAAATTCAGGTCACATGAATTTACCAATTTCCTTTAAATGGTCTATGAAAATTCACACTGCAGCACCACGCATGCTGTCTGGCACAAAACAGGCCGTCTGCTCTTCCCAATATGCAAACAAAATGCATCCTGTCTTAACTCATAATGTGCTGTTGCAAGCTTTGATGTAAAGCACAGCCAGTCTTTTTTTTTTTTTAATTTTTATTTATTTATGATAGAGAGAGAGAGAGAGGCAGAGAGAGAAGCAGGCTCCATGCACCGGGAGCCCGACGTGGGATTCGATCCCGGGTCTCCAGGATCACGCCCTGGGCCAAAGGCAGGCGCCAAACCGCTGCACCACCCAGGGATCCCCAGCCAGTCTTGATATAAATTACAAAAATTAAAAAAAAAAACATTTAGGGGGCACAGCCCTCGTGTCCCTTGTTTTCAGGTGTCAGATCACATTTCTCCCACAAACATGATCTATGGTCAAATTCCATCACAATGAGAGATTTCTTGAGATCCTTTTTTGTTGTTGTTGTTAAAAAATATTTATGACAGAAAGATAGAGAATAGTGGGAGCCACAGGCAGAGTCAGAGGGAGAAGCAGAGTCACCACTGAGCAGCGATCCCAACTAGGAACTCAGTCCCAGGACCTTGAGATCATGATCTGAGCCAAAGGTAGACGCTTCCCCTACTGCGCCACCCAGGAGCCCCTTCTTAAGATGTCCTTCTAAGCCACACTCTTGCATCCCACAGAACATTGAACTAAATCTGATTAAATGTGTCTTCTTCCAAAACTTCTTTTTTAGGCAAAATAACCTTGTGATTTTATTAAAACCACGTATTGTGCCAATTATGGTTTATTGCAGTCCAGACTAATGATATGAAAAGTCCCATAAGAAGTTTGCCAACAAAGCCCACGTAATGCTTACTTTTTTATCAAGCAGAGTGAGTAGAACTTTAACTGTACCTACTTTTCCAATCTACACACAGAAAAAAGAGGTTTCCAAAAAAAAAAAAAAAAAAAAAGATTTCCCCCAAAGAGAATTGAATAAGACAGCACCAGATACCATAACACATGCCATTTACTCATTCAAAAATTTTATGCAGAAGAAGAAAATACACAGATCTAGATGGCATCAGACTCTGGATTCAAACCCTGGCTGTTGTACTAAGTAGCTATGCCTACAGGTAAGCACTAAACCTACATAAGCCTCAGTGAAATTGTGAATAGTTATGCTCCACAGCTATTCTAAGAACAAAAAGGAATAACGTACATAAGCCTCCTGCCCCTGAGCCTAACACAAGCTTAAAGTCAACGAAAGCCAGTTCCTGGGGTGGACTTGACTTGTGCTGACCAATACCCTGCTCCTTTCCCTCCAAGAGATTGGAAAGTGTACTTTCTAGCCCCATTGCAGCTAGACAGCACCATATGGCTTGTTAGAAGCAACGTACTATGAACAAAACTGTCAGCCAAAGTGAAAAAAACTAAAACAAAGAACTCACTACATTTCTCATAGTAAGGTGGTCAGATTAAGCAATGTCATCGCCCCCAGCTCCTTGAGTCACTGAGCCACCCTCCGCACAAAACCAACAGAGGTGAGAAGTAAATGTGCATCGTGGGAAGTAGGAATGGGTATCAGCAGTGGGACGTTGCCATGAACACACTGTGGCCTACATAGCCCTGGATAAGGATGAGAGGGAAGATGGGAAAAACAACTGCAACTGGGGGATGCAGTGAGGGACAATGTCCCCAAAGGTAAATCAGGAGGCCAGCCATGTCCCTAGTGGACTTGAAGACAGGAGAAAAGCTGGTGGTAGTAGCATGTATCTGGCAAGAAATGAGTGAGGTTACCAATAAATTCATGAAATGACAGGCAGGACTGAATGGGAATCGAGAACAGTGTGCTTCTGCCTGGAGAAGCAGCCTGTGCCAGGTAAACCCTCCCATCGAACACAGGCCCAGGTCCTCAGACCTATCGGAGGAGGAGACAATGCCTCATGATGAGCCCAGCAGACCTTCTGTCTGCTTCGTTCTACTACACAGTGAATGCAAAGACACCACCTCCTAGCATTTTCCACTGAGATGCTGGGAGAAGAGGGGTGACAACTAAAAAGCACCCAAGCAAAGCTGAGTTTTAACAGTCTCATCACAGACTTGGGAGAAAAATAATGCATTCACGAGAAGTCACACTGTTGTCATGATGTCATCTGGTCATGTAGATATGGGGTGGCCCGGGCAGGATATTCCAGCCACCCAAAGGTTACTTCCCAAGGGCCATTCCTGAAAACAGGACTTCGTGTGGAATGGACAGACTCCAAGCAACCCTGGTCTGCTCTTAATCTCTTCCTGTGTAATTGGGAAAACAAAAAATTGAAATTGAGATGGTCCCCAAAGATGATGGATTCAGATAATTAGCACAGATTTTCAGTGGGGGCCCCAGAATGGCCATGTTACTAAGACTTCTGGCCACCCAGAGATGGCACATCCTTATGTCCAGAACTTCTGACCATGTTCAGTTACACGGAAAAGAGTAATTGAGGATGCGAGTGGAAATTGGTTTGCTAGTCAGTTGACCTTTGGGAGACATTATGCCACATTATCCAGATGGGTCCACTATCATCACAAGGGTCCTTCCAAGTGACAGAGGCAGGAGAAGGAGTCTCAGAGATGGAAAAAGCCATGTGATGAAACAAGCAAAGTCTGGAGCGATGTATTTACAGGACTTAAAGATGAAAACCATTGAAGATGGACCATGAGCCAAGGAATGAGGACAGCCTCTAGAAGCTGGAAAAAGCAAGAAAATGGTTTCTCCTCTAGAAGTTCCAAAAGATGCATAGTCCCACAAAGTCTTGGTTTTAGCCAAGTGAGACTCACTTCAGATAGTTTTTTTCTAGAGCTGTAAGATCATTCATTTGTGTTGTTTTAAGCATTAAGCCTGTGCTACTTTGTTTCAGTAATCACAGAAAATATAGTCTACCTCATGGGATGTTAAGGACATAAACCCTTTTCTCTTTCTTTCCTCATTATTTTATTTTATTTTATTTAGTTCTTTCTTTTCTAATAAAATGTATTGACTAGGTTCAATGCTTTATTGGTTTGTGACCACGACCATTGTAAGAGATAATGTTACAGGAGTCAAGCCACAAGTGAGGTTTAATAATCCCAAATCTGTATGCACATGACATGGCCTCAAACATATAAAAAAAACTGATACAATCTAAAAGGAGACAAATTCACAATTAATGCACATCATACTCTTTCATTAGTAATCAACAGAGCTAATCAACAAGTTATGTTGATGCTGAACGATATTGTAGGCAAGTCTTGAAAAGGCTTAATAGACTGATATAAAAACTTTTAAACTCTCTGATCATACTGTAAATATGCTAAATATCCACAGATGTTTGGAAATTAAATGACTAACAAAAAACTCAGAGGTAAAATGAGAAATTAAAATTAAAAACAGGGATCCCTGGGTGGCACAGCGGTTTAGCGCCTGCCTTTAGCCCAGGGCGCGATCCTGGAGACCCGGGATCGAATCCCACGTCGGGCTCCCAGTGCATGGAGCCTGCTTCTCCCTCCTCCTGTGTCTCTGCCTCTCTCTCTGTGACTATCATAAATAAATAAAAATTAAAAAAAAAAGAAAAAAGAAAATTAAAAACATAAAAAATAACAAAATATTATGTATAAAATTGTGTAGGAAGCAGCTAAAGCCCTGTTGTATGGGAGCTAATAGCATTCAATGTACATGTTAGAAAATTAAGTTAAAAATACAATTAAATATCCATTTCCAGGAGTTAAATGATAGCAGTAAATCCAAAAGCAAAGAATTAGTAAGAATAAGTAAAAACATGAAATAATTGAATATAAAATACACATGGAGACTCTATAGTCTATCAGAAATCAAAGGCAATTTGGGTGGATTAACAAATAACTGGGAAACTTCCTATTTACATCTTTTTATTTCTATCTCTTTTAATAATGCAAAGGGAATATTAGCTATTTTATTGTGTAGAAATTAGATTTCCTCAACTAATATGTTTGTGTTCTAACAAGTTAATTGTCAAAAATCTTTTTTTTTAATTGTTAGTCTGTGGAGGATAAGGATATAAATTATGATGACAAAAGACTCCCAGTTGCAAATAATTTCTTCCCATGAGGTTTTGTTGTCTTGGCCATGGTATTTATTATCATTATACATCAGTTTTGTCATCTACATAGTGAAAAATTCTACTTTAAATCTTGAGTTTATTACGAGGAATAGATGTAAAATCACATAGTGCCTGGCATAGGTAAACATTCAGCACTTGGTAACTACTACTGTTCTTATTCTAGGATTGGCTTTTTGTCTCAAATTTCAAAGTCCTAAAGCCTACAACAGGGCAGCTAAAGGATGTCACAGAACTGTATTTATTCAGACCACAAATCATATAACATCATGCATCAGATTTTTCTTTTTAAATCTTCTCACAAAAGTCAAAGGTAATTTTATTTGAACTATTCTCATTTCTTTTTTATGCCCAGAGGAGTCAATAAGGACAGAGAACTACACATTTTCTTTTTTAAGAGAAAGAACGCAAAAATACTGGTTGTCTCCCATTACATTAACATTAAACATCTTCATGCAGTGAGATGTGCTTAAATCTTATCAGCTTGTTTTCCTTCCTCCTTGACATATTTTGAGAGTCCTACTAACGTCAGAGGCAAAATTTGAATTGTCAAATTAACACTTAATGCTGTCAAACGTTAACCAGAAATACACCTCGAGTGCTTTGCTATCATCAAGAATCCACTGAAGAGGAAACAGATCTCAGAGATGGGAAAAAAAATTTATGTGATTCTACAGAGGTTATGCTCAGTAGGGAGACAAAATGTATTTGCTGCTTCAATGAGCCAGTTTAAATTCACCAGTCTTGATGGAGGTGAATGAGCTCGAAAAATGTTTTCTTAGGCTTTTTCCCCTTTCATGGTTTGTGGCTGCTTTATTTTCTGGCCATATTCTTAGGTGAAACGTTCAGGAGTTAGAATTATACCATATGTTTATGAACATATGGTATAATTGTTGGATTTTAGGAGAGATTATATAGGTGCTTAGGTGAATGGGAAAGTAGGATTTACCTCAAATCAACCAGCCAATGCATTAAGAAAAAATGAACCCAGATATATTCAATCTAGGAACTAGACCATGAGGCGGAATAACAGATTTGAGGAAAGTAATATGTCTTTTAGACGAGAAAGGGAGATTCCCCACAATGTGCAACATTCTCTCAAGCTTCATGTTTATGTAAGGAAGGGGAATCATTATTCAGAGTTTTCAGAGGACGAGTCACAGAGATATAGCAGACCTTGCATAAGACTGTGTATTCTAGTACCTGGAATAGGATCTATTTTTGTTGGTTTCCAGTCCTCTGACACTCACTAGGGCACCATGAAATCTCCACACTTGAAGATTCCCATTTTCAAGGCACAAGTCAAGTTCATATTAGTTAGTGGGATATTGTTTTTTGAGATACAACACCAATAACTCTTGCTATAAAAGTTAGGTCATAATTGGACCATTATCTACAACAAGAAGCTTTGGCATTTAGACTTTTCTTTTTCTTGTCCACAAATAACCCTGTATTTTTCACAGGAACAAAGTTGGAGAAGTAACACATGGAAAATTACAGACTGTACTATTGTTCCGTATAGCAGGGCCTGCCCCCAGCTCTGACATGTAGCCCTTCCTTCCTCCAGCCAGAAAGTGTAATAGGCAAGAAAGTGACTAAGCGCAAATTGTGAAATTTTAAGAATTTTCATGTTGTTGCTTTCTGCTCTATTACTCTTAACTTCTCCTACGCCCTATGTCACTCCCTAAGAATCCAATTTCCTCACACTGTTGGCAGGTAGATTTCTTCTTAAGGGTCCCCTAAACCTGACCTGTCTCACAACATCACATGCTCCAAAGTTACATCTCTTACTTCTTTTCCAAAACACTATTTATTACACACACACACACACACACAAATCTAAATTAGATATCAAGAAAAACATCTGATTAAACTAAGTCACCCTAAACAAAAAAAAAACTTTCTTGTAAGACAACTAATTTCCCTAAATGTCTTAACCTTTCAAAATACATTCTCCTTTTAATTACAATGATTTTTAGATCATATCAATTTCAACAATAAGATTTTTGGTAACCGATTGTATTTTTAAACCAGAGATTTTCAAGTCTTTTTTTCTTACTTTAAAGAATATTTCCTTGAAGCCTCTGGATGTGTGTGCTATTGTAGGCCTCCATTTGAAATCAGTGTGGTACGTCCAGAGACATCTGTTTCCAGCTAGGACAAAGTAAAAGAGACTACCCTTGCCCTCCTACCAGAAACAGCCAAATAACTAGATAAAATATACAAAACACTGTTTTTGATCCTTGACAAAAGGCAGATGATGGCGGTGCCTGGAAGAAACAGGTGAGATAATACAACTGCTCTAGTTTACTGTCCTAAGAGGGGTTTGAGGCCATGTCATAGTGGGAGGAAGCGGACCCAGGCAGAGATAAGCAGACTGAGGCTGAGGACATGCTGTCACTAAGGCAGACAGAGTTCTAAAACCAAAGTGCCAGGGAGGGAGTATGTACAAGAAGCACAGAGTATTTCCCTTGATAATTCCATTAAGAACTGAAGAGGGCATGTGTGTACAGAAACTACCAGAGACTGGGGACAGTGCACAGTAGGAAAAGGTGGCTGAGCACAGTGCTTGTTCCCACACTGATGCATCCCACAGTTCAGCGAGAGCTGGGCAGAGCTCACAGAAGCCTCTTGCCTTAGCATGGGAGATAGCCCCAGGATCAGCACTGCTCTGTACTCCTAACAAATGTTAGAAGCAAGACTCGCATGATCAAACCACTTCCAAGAAGCTTATCTTCATCCAGCACAAGTTCAAGAATATTTGCAGAAAAACAAAAATATCCAAAGTGGTAAAATTTATAATGTCCGAGATCCAATTAAAAATTACCAGGAATGAAAAAAATGGCACATAATAATCAGGAAAAAAGTCAATCAACTGTAACTAAATAAGGACTGACAAAGATATTAGAATTTGCAGAAGAGGATATTAAAACTGTTATTAACACTGTATTCTAAATGCTCATAAATTTAAGAAGAAAGGTGCAGAAGTTACCAAAATACCCAAATCAAATACAAAGAATTGAAATCTACAATGTCTGAAATAAAAAAATATACTCTATGGGAGATTAGACATTACAGTTTAAAAGAGCAGTGAATTTCAAGGTAGAGCAATAGAAACTGTACAAGTAGAACATATAAATTTTTAAAAACAGAAAAAAGAAAAGAATGTCAGTGCTCTACAGGATCACTTCAAGCCGTGAATATACTTGGGAATCGGAATCCTTAAAGGAGACAAAAGACAGAGAGAGACAAATTACTTGAAGAAATAATGTCTGGAAATGCTCCAAATTCAGGGAAAGCTATATAAATCAACACATCAATACACTCAACAATATCAAAGCAAAAGCACACTAAAAATGACACCAAGGCACATCATAATCAAATTCCTCAAAAAAATAAAGACAAAATCCTTAAAGCAGTCAGAAAAATAAAAAACTTGTTACTTATGATAAAATATAAAGATGACAGCAGATGACTTATCTGAAAAAAAATGCTAGTAAAAAACAATACTTTTAAAGCATAGAAAGAATAAAGCCATCATCCTAGATATATCAATCCAGTGAAAATATCTCTGAAAAAAAAGTTAGTAAAGACATTTTCACATACATAACACCTGAAGAAATTAATCATCAGAAGACACAGTACAGGAACATTAAAGAAGTTTCTTCAAAAAGCAAGAAAATGATTCCACATTGAACCGTGGACACACACAAAGGGACAAAGAGAAACGGTAGCGGTAATACATGGATAAATACGTGAATTTTATTTTGTTTAAATATATTGAAAGGTTAATGCACTGTTTAATAAAAGCAATTACAATATATGGGTGGAAAAAATGTGTATATGTAAGACATAGGACAAAAATAACATATTATGTATGACCAAAACTGTAAAAATTCAGAAGAAAATAAATGGACAGTCCCGCCATAAACTTCTTACACTATAAGTGGTAAAACATTACTTGAATGTTGACTGTGATAATTTAAACATGCTGAAATAATAAGATTCCTAAAATAACACACAAAAATATAGAGAACAAGTAAGCAAAGGAATGAAGTGGAAGAAAAAATACTGAATGGAAACATGGAAAAGAGAAAGAACAAGCAGAACAAATACAAAACAAATAATATAGTAAATTGACAATAGCAATGCTAGTGGTCTAAGCATTCTACTTAAAGGACAGAAATTGTCAGATTTCATTAATTCTATATGCTGACAACAAGAAACCCAAGTTAAATATAAACACATAAATAAATGTAAAGTAAAAGGATGTACGAACCTACAGTTATAAAATAAATAAGTCATGGAGATGTAATGTACATCATGGCAACTATAGTTAATAATGTTTTCCATATATGAAATTTCTGAGAGTTGATTTTTTTTAAGAGAGTTGATTTTAAAAGTTCTCATCACAAGAAAAAATTGTGTAACTATGCATGGTGGATGTTAATGAGACCTTTGGTGGTCATTTTGCAATATAAACAAATACCAAACCATTATGTTGTACACCTGAAACTGATGCTGTATGTCAATTATACTTCATTAAAATAAAAGAATCAATAACCTGAATAGTCCTGGATCTACTAAATGAATTGAATCAGTAACTTAACACCTCCCCACAAAGAAAACGACAGACCAGACAGATGCACTGCTGAATTCTACCAAGGTTTAAAAGAGAAATCATACCAATTCTATGTAACCTCATCCAAAATACTGAGAAGAAGGGATAAGACCCTATTCATTCCATGAAGTCAACATTATCCTGAAGCCAAAACCAGACAAACCTATTAGAAGAAAAGAGAATCCAAGAAGATTCTCAGGTCCTTTGTGGGATATCCTCTACCTGGGACAAATGCCACTTTGTTTTAATGTATTATCATTTTTATACAGTTTCAATTTGCTCTACTAAAATTTCATAAAATTCATAAAATCTCAAAATTTCAAATAAATTTCAAATAAAAATATCTGTTGATGACATACTGGTCTTTAGTTCCATTTTCTAGAAAATTTTATGTCTTTTTTATATCAGTGCACCTTTCCTATTATTTTCTTGTCTTATTACATTAGCTACAACTTCCAGTATGGTGTTGAAAAGGAGTGGTCAGAAGGGACATCTGTGCTCTATAATTTGATAACTTGTTTTGTTATGCCTTTTCTATAAGGCTAGATCAGCCTTATTTCTAAATTTAATGTATTTTCTGAGATGTCTAGTGAATGCTTCCAGTATCACAAATTTGTCTCCAGTCTTTCTGCAGTGGTAACTTAAGCATCTCCCAGCCCTGTGCAAGAGTCACAACTCCCCTGTTGTTTTTATTTCCCTGGTAGCTGTACTTTCTCAGAGTGTTTTGGTTTTGTTTTTTTCAGAAGCCTCTTGGATTCTGACTTTCCTTATGTACAGCTCAGTATTTGAACACAGAATCAAGGGAACTCCTATGAGGATAAATAAACCATGGTAATTCTAGGCAATGTAATATTATCCATGCTAAGAAGAAATGAACTATCAACCATTAGAAGACACAGAGAAATCTTAAATGCATATTACTAAATGAAGGAATCTGATTTGAAAAAAAACAATTTACTATATGACTCCAATTATTTAATACCAGAAATGGAAAAACTATGGAGATAGTAAAAAAATAATAATAATAAAAAATAAAAAATAAAAAATAAAAAAAATCAGTGGGTTCCAGAGGTTAAAGGGAAGGGAGATATAAATAGGCAGAATATAAGGGATTTTTAGAGCAGTGAAAATATTCTGAATGACACTATAGTGGTGAATACATGTCGCTATACATTTGTTTAAACTCCGAATGTACAATACTAAGAGGGAACCCTAATGTAAACCATGGATTGGAGTGATAAAGATGTTCCAATGTAGGTTCATCAACATAACAAATGTACCATTTTGATGGGCAATGATAATTGGGGTGGCTATGTGTGTGTGTGTGTGGCTGGGGTATATGGGAAATCTCTGTACCTTCCTCTCAATTTTGCTATAAAATTGAGACTGCTCTGGAAAGAAAAAGAAAAAGAAAAAGAAAAAGGAAAAGAAAAAATAAAAGAAAAAGAAAAAAGAAAAAAAAAAAAAGGAGAGAGAAAGAAAAGAAAGAAAGAAAGAAAGAAGAAAAGAAAAAAAGAAAGAAAGAAAGAAAGAAAGAAAGAAGAAAGAAAGAAAGAAGAAAAGAAAAGAAAAAGAAAGAGAGAGAGAGAGAAAGAAAGAAAGAAAGAAAGAAAGAAAGAAAGAAAGAAAGAAAGAAAGAAAGAAAGAAAATCTTAAAAAAATACACAGGGCATGGCACTAAGCCCCATTTGGGATTATAGCAGTAAATGGGAAAATCAGTGAGTACACTTTTCCTGGAAAACAAACAAACAAACAAAAAAACAAAATAAAACAAATAACAACGAATGTTGGTAAGACTGTGGAGCCACTGGGATTTCTCATACAATGTTTGTAGAAGTCTAAATGTGTAAGTGCACTTTAGAAATCAGTCTAGTAATTTCTTGTAAACAAACGACTCTATGATCCAGCAATCCCACCTCTAGGTATTTATTCTCAAAATGTGAAAACACATGTAAACGAAGGGACTTGTGTAAAAATGTTTGTAGCAAATCTATTCATATTAGCAAAAATACAGGAAATCTACCAAAATGTCCATCAACAGAAAAATGGTTAAATAAATTTTGGTATATCTTAGCCATGAAAAAATACATCACAATAGAAAGAAACTGATCCACCCAAAAACACAGATCAACCATAAAATCATAATGCTGAATAAAACAAGCCAGACATAAAAAGAGTCCATATTGTACGATTCCATTTATAGAATGTTCTCTAACAGGCAAAAGTAATATATGAGGCAGTAAATTAGAACATGGTTCCTGGGAGTAGTGGTAACTGATTACCTCGGGGTCAACAAGACAGATTTTTCTTGGGTGATAGAAATACTCTAGATCTTGAAAGAGTAGAGTACATGAATGAATGCATTTATCAAAACTCATATTAGTATACCTTAAATTCCTTATGGTTTAATATATGAAAATTATTTCTCATTTAAAAAAAGTATAAAATAAGTACATCCGCTCAGAATCCAACAATATTAGATATAACCACAAAGTTCGGCGAATGGTCAAATAATTTTATTTAAAAATCATTGTTGGGATGCCTGGGTGGCTCAGTGGTTGAGCGTTTGCCTTCAACTCAGGGCATGATCCCAGGGTCCTGGGATCGAGTCCCCCAATGGGCTCCCCTCAGGGAGCCTGCTTCTCCCTCTGCCTGTGTCTCTGTCTCTCATGAGTAAATAAAGAAAATCTTTAAAATAACAATAATAAAAAAATAAAAATCACTACAAGAAACATGGTGGGAAGTCCTTTTTAAATTGTTTTTTTTTAATGTTTGGGGAATGTGACTGTTATAATAATTAATAATTATAATTTAGGAACAACCAGAATTTACACATATATAAATATGAATCAAGTAATTGGTCTAAAATTAGAGTAATTTTTTCCACTCAAAACTGACAGAAAGCAATGATATGCTCAAATCACTTGCTGTTCCAAATATGACATTACTACAGAATAAAAGCACTACTAACAAAAATTATGATGATAATAATAGTTAATATGTGTTGGACTCACTATGTATTCAAACTTGTTCCAAGTACTTACCATATGTTAATTCATTTTATTCTTACTAAAATATTTGAGATAGATAATAGTGTAAGTTATAATTCTTATATGGGAACATTGGGGCAGAAAGAGGTTAAGTAATTTTTCCATGACAAAGCAGATGGTTTAAAACTCAATTTCTTCCAACTTCTGTTGTTCACCAGTGGGATATACTGCCTCACGATAAACATATGTCAATACGTACGCTCACACCAGTACTGGATAATATTAGCGAATCAACATTAAGAAGACATGCTAAAAAAAATTAATAAATAAAAAAAGAAGACATGCTAAGATCACTATGAATTTACTTTAACCCCAGAGAATAATTCATACATGATGTTGATTCTCAAAATAATATCTGTACCGACACCTCTCCCTTGAAAGCCAGACCTATATCCCACCGTCCTACTTGACCGCCTGCCCACTTGGATATCTATTAGGTAGGTCACACTTAGCATCTTCACAACCAAGAAAATTAATCTTCCCCACCTCGCTCCTTGCAAACACAACTCCCGTAGTTTTCTTCAACTTAGTCAACTTAATAAATAGCATTCCCATCATCCCAGTTGCTTGAGCTATAAACCTGGATATAGTCTTCACTCCTCTCTTCTCAAATAATCCACACTCAGTTTGTCAGCAGAGAGTGTTGGTTGTTCCTTAGATAAATATTCAGAATCTACCTGTCTCCCATATATCCCCATTCTAAGCCACCATACTATGTCGCCTGGCTTGTTTTAAGATCTTCTAGGGACGCCTGAGTGGTTCAGTGCTTGAGTGTTTGCCTTTGGCTCAGGGCATGATCCTGGGGTCTTGGGATGGAGTCCACATCCCACTCCCTGCAGGGAGCCTGCTTCTCCCTCTGCCTCTGTCTCTGCTTCTCTCTGTGTCTCTCATGAATGAATAAATAAAATCTTAATTTAAAAAAAAAAAAAGATGTTCTAAATGGTCCTCAGCTTGCACTCAGAGTGATTTTTTTAAGATTTTATTTATTCATTCATTCATTTATTCATTCATTTATTCTTTCACAGAGAAAGAGAGGCAGAGACACAGGCAGAGAGGGAGATGCAGGCCCCATGCAGGGAGCCTGACACGGGACTCGATCCCGGGACCCCAGGATCACGCTGAAGGCAGGCGCCAAACTGCTCAGCCACCCAGGGATCCCCAGAGTGATTCTTTTAAAAAATAAATCAGATTATGTCACTACTCTGCTCAAATGCTCAAGGATAATAATCCCCTATCACTCAGAGGAAAGGCCAAAGTATATGGGGCGGCCCACAAATCTATACATAAGTCTCAGGGCTGCTCGCTGCTTCTGGGCTCACTCCTTTCCAATCACGCTAGCCTCCTGCTGCTTATGGAATATTCCAGCCACCATCTGCTCATGGTCTTTGATTTGTGCTCCTCTGCTCAGGACTCTCATCCAGATGCTGACAGAGCCCATTCCTTCATCTCGAATGTGGTCTTCTCGGGGACCAACCTCTTTCAATTCTTTAAACCAGGGACACCTGGGTGGCTTAGTCAATTAAGCATCTGCCCTCAGCCCACGTCATGATCTCAGGGTCCTGGGATCCAGCCCTGTATCGGGCTCCCTGCTCAGAAGTCTGCTTCTCCTCCTCCCTCTGTGCTCCCCTCACTCGTGCTCTCTCTCTCTCTCTCTCAAATAAATAAATAAAATATTTAAAAAAAAATTCTTTAAACCCACTCCTTGCCAGACTATCCCTTCTCTTCTCTGCTCACTTACGATATTCTAAACTCTTACTATTATCCTTCCCTTCTTTTTCAATGATCTATCTTCTGTGGAAGGTCAGCTCTGTGATGACGGTTTGCTTTATTCTCTGCAATGCAAAGTTCCAAAGCCTAGAATTCAATCAAAAGTAGTTGAATATATGAATAAATGAATGACAAACAAGCACGCCCCCCCCCCTTGCATGCCCCCTTGCATGCCATGATCCACCACGAACACCCACCGAACACCAGGTGACTAACCTGTGTTAGAATTCCTGAGTTTCCCTAAAACCACTTTGTGCTCTGCCCAGGGGTACGCTCCCTCCACTGGGTCAGGAATGCCTTCCTTTCTGGGCCCCATCACCCCCCTTAGCAGGCTCAGATCGAGTTCTTTTGTCATTGCTGTTGGTATCAGATAATTCTAGATGGCTAATTTCACACTTAGAGTGGTCACAGTCCTCAGAATTTTGTTCTAATTCTGCAAAGAAGTTCTCTGGCCTCAGCTCCCCCTGAGGACCCTTCCCAGATGGCCATTCTACCCCCTGGAAGAGGGAGCCAGATTCAGTTATCTGCACTGTGAACTGGATGTGTGAATTAAAATTATTTTAATTCCAACCTTCCCTTCTATGTATGTCGATTTGCTCTGCAGCATGATAATATGCCTATTCAGGTCTTTTAACTATTTATTTGTGGGTCAGTTGTAGGACATATTGGCAATCCCCAGCTTCCCCTCCCCTTAAATCAAAGGCAGGCCCGAACCCATACAGTGGGATGGAATTTGGAGTCTGTCCCCAGGTCTCAATAAAAGTGGACGTTAAAGGCTAATGTACGTTTTTATGACTCCTGTGAGCCATGGAAAGAGGAGAAAAGAAATTAAAAGCCCCTCAGAGCAACACTGAGGAACCATATACTCCAAGGGCAGGGCAGAGACATCGTTAATGTACGAAATATTATTTCTACATATGAACTAAAAGCATATAGTCTCTTAAAATATTAATGTTTGTCCTTGGAAAGGAGTGCATGCAGAGTGGGTCAGTGCTCACTATGTGGCAGGCTGCAGCTCCCCCTGGCAGGGGCACTGAAGGAAGGCATCCCGGGCCCATGGAGCTGCTTGTGGCCTCCCTACAGCACAGCTCCTGCGTGGCCAGGCCTTCCCTGCTCCCTGGGAGGCCCAGAGCTAAGGAACATCAGGGTCGCCAGTGTCAAGCAGTGTAGGCCAGTACGGGGTGGGGTGGGGGAGTGGGAAGCTGGAAGAAACCAGAAAGCCAGCTCTCTCCCTGTGGGAAAAGCTGTGAGTTTTAGACTGAGGGGCCTGACACAAGGGTTTCTTAGAAAACCCAGATCAGGAGTGACGGGAGACCTCCCCTGGGGACCCCCTGCCTGAGGCCCAGCAATAACCCATCCACTGGAACATTAACCTTTAATTTCTTACAGTGTAGTTCCCTTCATAAATTCCCCCGAGCTTCCTGCAAATAAATGTGTATATTTAACTGTGGAGCAAATAAACCTTTTGGCTACACACTACCTGAGTGTTAAGAATTACAGTTTATGCCCAACCAAAGTGGGAGCTGAGTATCATCATCAGAGGATGAATATTGAAAATATGCACGGAAAGCTAAAATTACAAAATATCCCCAAATTACAAAATAGGATTGTAAATCTGTAATAGTGTTGCGATTTTTTTTGGGGGGGGTGGGGGGTTATCACTCTGGCATTACAGAAAAAGTAATTCTCAACACTGTCACTTGCTACTTCCTCCTGCAGGGACTACAATGAATATTTGTAATACTAAATGGATGCTTACTTCCAATGTAGAGGAGTAGAGGGGCAAGGAATGGTTTGGTTCGGTGAAACCATGTTAGGTTATAGACAAGGGTGACGTCATCAATTCTTAAGTCCCCTTTTATTGCTAAAAACAACCAATTAGAGACAACTCTTCTTTAGACGGGAAGATTCGGTTGACGTTGACGTTGTTGCAGTTTCAAAGAAGCAATCCCATAAACCGAAGCTGTGTGCACTCCCAAGAAGAGGATTTTCTGAGCACTTAGAAAAGCCAACTTACAGCCCTTCGCTCTATTTTTTTTTTATTTCTGTTCTTTTCTGTTTGCATTTGTGCCCCATTATGGAGTCACTTGAGGAAAATGTTCTTAAATCTCTGATGTAAAATGTCACAATGGAGCTATCTAAGCGATTCTCATGAGAACTAAAGTACCTGCAGATTCCAAACTGCATCTCAGAGTTAATTGCACGTCTACCAATTTTAGCAAAAAAAGTTTTTTTTCTCCAGGTACAGGACACAATCACCATGTAAAAAAATACTTGAGTACGAGAGGCATCATTTGAGTCGTTCAGTGTTTCCAGGTGAGCAATCTCTTTTCTCTAAAGCAATCACTGTTGTTGGTAAGCCTACTTTCGTATTAACATGCCATTTGTTACCTATCTACTTCAACATTTGTAGATTGATCAGCAAAGTGTAATATTAAAACATTTTTTCCCAAGATATTTTTATTTTATTTTTATTTATTTTTATTTTTTAATAATAAATCTATTTTTTATTGGTGTTCAATTTGCCAACATACAGAATAACACCCAGTGCTCATCCTGTCAAGTGCCCCCCCTCAGTGCCTGTCACCCAGTCACCCTCACCCCACCCCCCCGCCCTCCTCCCCTTCCACCACCCCTAGTTCGTTTCCCAGAGTTAGGAGTCTCCAAGACATTTTTAAAAGAATTATCAGAACATATTGTTTAAGAGTATGATAACGGATTTCCAACCTTTTTGCGTGCCTTTTGCCTAGCACGCAGATTTTCCACAATTGAAGAAGGATGAAAGAAGCATGCTCTCCCTTGGCTACCGTGAGTAGCTCTGTGACACATTCTAGGCTACGACTGCATTCTGAACACAAAACTGGCATTTATGAATAAAACACAATATGCTTCCAAAATCGCTGAGAGCACTTCCAAGTTTGTTCTGTTTTCGATGATATTTGCATGATGCTGAAGTAAATATTTAGCTATCGAGCTATTAAAGGCCAAACACAAATGGCAAGCAGCCAGCTTTGGCTCTACACCAGAGCTTAAGCCAAAATTTGGTGCCTTCCCACTGTAAATCTATGCAGACTTGGACGTTAGCCAGGTAGGGAATGAAAGATGAAGAAGCAAAGGAAAGGGAACTTTGCTCTGCCCAAACTCCTCAGCTACAGTGTAGAGAAGGCACCTGCCTGAAGAGTAAACAGGTCCAAGGTTTCAGGTGGTGATCACTGTTGCCAGACGGTGACCCATGACAAAGCCGAAAGCACTATACTGGAGTTTGGGTGTAAGATTAAATGCAAGAAAAACCCTCCCTTTAGACCATAGACTGGAAAAAGTGCTTCCTTTAAAGGAGGAATAAAAGGGACAGCAAATAGATTAAAATGAGATTACTTTGGTTACATGTTCATGAAATACTAACTGTTGAACACATCCCATACGGCCAGGTCAGAAGTTGGTATAAAAAAGAATCATACTAATATAAACCTTTTTATCTCTTTCTATTTTGGTTTAAAAGGGGGGGGAGGAATCTGTGTATTTAATCAAAAGCCTATGACATTCTCTTACAATAGCCATCAAGTTTTGTGATGATAAAATGTTTGCTACCTTGCATAATGCAGCTGAGGAAACAAGCAGATATTCAGCATCAGGGCAAAGTGGAGGATGCATTGTTCATCCAACTCTATTTAGAAAGCAAATAACAACACATTTTTAAATGATGTACTCATTTCAGACACTCACTTTACATTTTTATGCTATTACGGGGCTTTGAGATAACACTTTCTATGTGATTTTGTTATACCGTGCAACCGTTTTCATACAGCACAGCTCTTAGCTCAGTGAGAGTATCCCAACTCACAACCACTATCTTGTTCTGAGTTAACATAAAGGATTAAATTTGCCAATAAGATACATAGTTGATTTTGAGAGCCTATCCAGGGTTTTGTACTCAATTGTTGTTTTCCTCCAAATTCACATGCTTAAAGTCCTGAGCCCTAGAACTTGAGAATGTAACTATATTTACTATATTTGTATTTATAGGAGATCAGACTCCTAAGGTAGGGGAAGTAAAATGCGGTCATGTTGGTGGTCTCAAGCCAACAGGACTGATGTTCTCAGCATAAGAGGAAGAGCAGCAGGAATTAAAAGGCCACAGAGACTCAGTGAGAAGGTGGCCATCTGCAAGCCAAACGGAGGCCTTAGGGGAACCCAAAGCTGCCAAACACCTTAACCAGGGATGTTTACCCTACAGATCAGTGAGAAAATACATTTCTGTTCTTTAATCCATCCCCCCTTGTGAACTTTGTTTGGCCGTCTCAGCCACTAGGACACTCAGTGAAAGCATGCCCTGGGTGGAGTGTGAGAACAAAGGGGTGACTCTGCGGTTCCTGCGGGCTTCCCGAAGGGTACCACTGCTCGCTGGGCAGACTACCTGTCTAGAGCTTACCTGCACAATCCCTCTCATCTATCCTCCCTCTCATCTATCACCCATCTGCCTTCTTTTACCTGAATTCATCTTATCGATTGCTTACAACACTGCCTCAAACCAAAAGCTAGCTACCTCGTCTGGGGCTCCGGAACTGTGAGATGGATTTTTGTTGCTTAACCCAGCCAGTCTGTGATACTATGTTGTGGTAGCGCCTCACAAACTAACAGCCCCAGAAGCAACCTTCCTTAAGAATTTTCAAAATATGAGCAAGCAAGAGGTACAGGAAAAATAGGAAGATAGAGGTCTACTGCATCCTACATGGCTCCCAGGGCCTCCTTCTTAATTAAGCATGTAATTTCTGGCCTGAATAATATATAAAGTCTACACATTAGGGCTGCAGATTGTCTCGCACAAAACAAGGAGTATTAAAATTACGAAACACCTGCATTTTACATCCCTCAGAATTGTACCACTTGTGTGGCATTCTCCGAGGGGCTATGCTTCATAAACCCACACTTTGTAAGTTTGTTTCCCACAAGTTAATGCAAAACAGAAACATCCCACTCAAAACACTAGATAGGTAAGAATTTGTCTCCTAGCAAATACTGGTATATTTGCCCAGAGGTCCAGTTACAATGTTTACTGGAAGAGGACTCCAGTTTTCTGCCTTTTCTTTCCTCCTGGAATACTCCATGCTAATCAAGGGGGAAAGAGATCATAGACCAGCTGCTTTAACTCCCTCCTCCTCACAATCCCTCCCCTGAATTTGGTGGCAAATTTCCTTTGGGATATCATAAGCTTCTCTCATCTTTGGACCAAGAAAATTACTAATTCTAGTTGAGCTATAGCTGAAGTAGAATGAACTTGAATTTAAATTCTGTGATCATTCGGATTTTCATATCTAATTTTTGTATATGAATTTCATTATTTCTATTTATTTATGTAATAAAAATATGCTCATTGAGAAAATCAAAGACATAACTACCTAAAACAAAAATATCAGCAGTAAGTACAATTGATATATTTATATATGTCAATATTTTCCATAGATTCACACCTAAAATTTGTAAAAATTAGCTTTTCATTTCATAATCTGCATTTTAAAATTATTAATATATTGTGAACCCATCTCCAGTCTGTTAAATATGGTTTTACAAAATAATTTTAATGGCTATTTAGCATATGTTTGTACTACATCATGATTATATACCAAAGAAGTATATAATTTGAATGTAATGGTTGATGAAACCAAAGTGCGCAATAATTCCACAGATAATAAAGTACATATTGAATGCATTTGACCATTTCTCTTGATTAAAAGAGTCAAACAGTACAGCTACCCAGTAGTAAACTTTTATATGCTAACCAGTATTCATTCTCCTTTGCTTCATGGATGCACAGGAGGGAATATTCTTGTGTGGGTATTTTTCACCAAGAAGAAAAATTTTCTCACCAAAAATAAAACACACAGTAAGAAGGAATGATATGCTACGTCTGCTGCACACACACTGCCATCTGCTCACACTCACACTTCCTCCCCAGGGGAGACCCAATGTGCAGGAGCCTGGTTTCCATCACGGGGGTGGGCACAATGCCTGAGGACACCCAAACCCAAACCGGGTTGCCGGGTGCCTACAAGGTGCAGAGCTGGTCCACGCTGACCTTCCCTTTAAGTGACTCATTACTGATTGGTCTGGCCTTACCTTATTACACTTTCTTCTTGGCACAGTGAGAATCACCCACTGCACATCCTCACTCCTGCATCACTCCACCTCTGCAGCGTGGATCTCAACTTCCTTCTCCTGATCCTGAGCCATGCTTCCAGAACAAAAATGTCTTCAGGCCCATTTCTGGACCTCTGGGAAATGTCATGAACACACAGGCATTTCTCATTTTGTCCAGAATATCAGAAGAAGTCTTAATTATTTTTTTCTGCTTCTGAAACATGACAGAAGGAGGCAGTGCTCTTCTTCTATCCCATGGGAATCCTTCCTCCCCAGTTAATTTCTCAGCCTCATCATTGGGGGCAAAGGATCTTCCACATTGCATATAACATTATTACTCATAGGATATTAATAAATCATCTACTTGACTTTAACTTTTTTACAAATGCAGAAGCCAATGATAGGGTAGTTTGAAAATTTGTCCAAATTTCATAAAAGTAACTCTCTGCAAAAATGAGATCACAATCAGAAATCCTATTTCCTAGGTAAGTATCCTTTCATTGGCTCTAAAATGCAAGCATTCAAAAGAGGAAAGAATTCTATCTCAACAATTCTGATGTGGAATTTTACCCTTCCCACCATCATTTATGTCTAAGCAATTCCAATGCACACAACTCGTACCACTCAACTGGGCTAAATTTTAACTGTTCTTTCATTCAGAAAACATTTATTACATACCAAAATGCATCGATTACCTTGCTATGTGCTAGAGGTGAATGGTTAGCAAGATATGGTTTCTTCCATAAAAGAGATAATCTTCAGAAAATAGCCAGTTACAACATTATATTCCAAGGAGGATTTACTTTGCATAGGAAGGATAAAAATACAGGGTGTTATGGACCTAAATAATTCAAGCCTCTTATACAATCTAAAAAGTCAGAAGAGTTTCCTGAAAAAAAAAAAAGTTATCAAAGGTAACATAGATAAAGAAGGATAGGAAGGATGGGAAAAATCAAAACCATAAGATTTAATGAAACTTTGGAGAAATCCTTAGCCTGTCCCTAACCCCTCAGGCCCATTTTCTCCTCTGGCCTTCCTTAAATACTCTTTCTCCTAATGAAATCTCTGTTTCAAGCAACAGGATAATGTTTCTTACAGCAACTGTAAACATTAAAACCCTATTTATTCAAAGAAAACAACTGGAAAAAAATCTTTGCTTTATTCTCTATTTACATCTCTTCTTTACTATAGCATTATTATTTACTACAAAAGTAACTGTATGATGCATAAAATATTTGGCCTTCTTCCACATGAAGGAGTATGATTTTGAAACACTGCTGGGTAGATTCTTAAGATTAATGAGGCATTCAAAAATTCCTATAATTTTGAGTGGGAAAAAAAATTGAGGAAGTAAATAGGCCTGCAGTGAAGTCTCTGGGTCATGAATAATCTTCTCTACAGTGTCTACAGTTAAATAAGGAATGTCTCTCACAAGGGCAAATTATTTCACATACTGCTGGACTTTGGGGGAAAATCTCTTAAATATAGATATCCAGGTCTATTACATTTTATTAAAGGTTTAAATAATAATTTTAAAAATTGTGTTCCATGCTTTATGATGAAATAAAACACTTATATTTTACATGCCTTAGAATATTTCAATAAATTTAAAATAACTTTATATAAAATAGAAGTCAACATAGGATGTTTAAAATATACATAAAATGACTTACAGAGTACTTAATATGTTAATAAAATTCAATATTTCTCAGAGAAAAAGAATTATCATATGATCTCATTCATGTGGAATTTAAGAAACAAAACAGAAGATCATAGGAAGAGGGACAGAGAAATAAAACAAGACAAAATCAGAGAGAAAGAAACCATCAGAGACCCTTAATCATAGGAAACAAACTGAGGGTTGCTGGATGGGAAGGGGATGAGGGGATGGGGTAACTAAGTGATGGGTATTAAGGAGGCACATGATGTAATGAGCACTGGGTGTTACACGCAACTGACGAATCACTGACCTCTACCTCTGAAACTAATAATACACTGTATGTTAACTAATTGAACTTATATCAAAAAATAAAATTCAATATTTCTTTAAAGGAGATACAGGTAAAATAATGAAATTTTACTACTCAAATGCACCATATTCAAAGTATTTCCAATTGGCATAAGAAAGTTTTGACCAAATCTCATTAGGAAAAAAATATGAACGTATCTAATTATTTCCTGCCTAGTATTTTTTTAAAAACTTACTAGGTATCAGAATGGATTTTTTAAAAAGGCCCTTTTATATCCTGCCTACAAGAGAATCCTTTTAGACCTCAAGAGCTCAAGACACCTGCAGATGGAAATTGAGGGGATGGAGAACCATCTATCATGTTAATGGATGTCAAAAGAAAGACAGAGTAGCCATACTTATATCAGACAAACTAGATTTTAAACTGAAGTCTGTAACAAGAGAAGAAGAAGGGCATTATGTCATAATAAAGGGGTCTATCCATCAAGAAGACCCAACAATTGTAAATATATATGACTCCAACTTGGGAGAACCCAAATACATAAATCAATTAATAACAAACATAAATAAGCTCATAGATAATAATCCAATAATAGTAGGGGACTTCATCACCCCTCTCACAGCAATGGACAGATCATCTAAACAGAAGATCAACAAGGAAACAAGAGCTTAGAATGATACACTGCACCAGATGGACTTCACAGATATACTCAGAACATCCCATTCTAAAGCAACAGAACACATTCTTTTTGAGTGCACATGAAACATTCATTCTCCAGGATAGATCACATACTGGATCACAAATAAGCCCTGAACAAGTACAAAGAGAGAGAGAGAGAGAGAGAGAGAGAGAGAGAGAAAGAGATCATACCATGCATATTTTCCAACCACAACACTATCGAACTTGTAGACAACCTCAAGAAAACATTTGGAAAGACCACAAATACATGGAAATTAAAGAATGTCCTACTAAAGAATGCATGGGTTAACTAGGAAATTAAAGAAGAAATAAAAAAATACATGGAAGCAAATGAAAATCAAAATACAACAGTCCAAAACCTTTGGGATGAGGCAAAGGCAGTCATAAGAGGGAAGTATGTTGCAATGCAGGCCTACCCCAAAGAAGCAAGAAAAATACTAAATATACAACCTAACCTTACACCTAAAGGAGCTAGAAAAGAAACAGCAAATAAAGCCTAAAGACAGCAGAGGAAGGGAAATAATAAAGATGAGAGCAGAAATAAACAATATAGAAACAAACAAACAAAAAATGATAGAACAGATCTATGAAACTAAGAGCTGGTTCTTTGAAAGAATTAATGACATTGATAAACTCCTAGCCAGACTTATCAAAAAGAAAAGAGAGAGGACTCCAATGAATAAAACATGACTGAAAGAAGGAGAGAACACAACCAACACCACAGAAATACAAACAATCATAAGAGAATATTATGAAAAATTACATGCCAACAAACTGGGCAATCTGGAAGAAATGGACAAATGCCTAGAAGCATACAAATTACCAAAACTGAAACAGGAAGAAATAGAAAATTTGAACAGACCCATAAACCAGCAAGGAAGTTGAAACAGTAATCAAAAATCTCCCAACAAACAAAAACCTGGGCCAGATGGCTTCCCAGGGGAGTTCTACCAAACATCTGAAGAAGAGTTAATACCTATACTTCTCAATCTGTTCCAAAATAATAATAATAACAATAGAAATGGAAGGAAAACTTCCAAACCCATTCTATGAAGCCAGTATTACTTTGACTCCAGAAATCAGGCAAACCTCCCACTTAAAAAGAGAATTACAGGCCAATATCCCTGATGAACATGAATACAAAACTTCTGAACAAGATACTAGCAAATTGAATCCAACAATACATTAAGGGAATCATTCATCTCCATCAAGTGGGATTTATTCCTGGGCTGCAGGGGTGGTTCAATACCTGCAAATCAATCAGTGTGATACATCACATTAATAAAAGAAAGGGTAAGAACCATATGATCCTCTCAATAGATGCAGAAGCAACATCTGACAAAATACAGCAACCATTCTTTTTTTTTTATTAATTTATTTACTTATGATAGACATAGAGGCAGAGACACAGGAGGAGGAGAAGCAGGTTCCATGCCGGGAGCCCTACATGGGACTCGATTCGGGGACTCCAGGATTGTGCCCTGGGCCAAAGGCAGGCGCTAAACCACTGAGCCACCCAGGGATCCCCACAGCATCCATTCTTGATAAAAACCCCTCCACGAAGTAGGGATAGAAGGAACATACCTCAAATCATAAAGGCCAAATACAAAAGACCCACAGCTAACATCATCCTCAATGGGGAAAGCCTGAGAGCCTTTCCCCTATGGTCAGGAACAAGACAAGGATGTCCACTCTTGCCATTACTACTCACCATAGTACTGGGAGTCCTAGCCTCATCAATCAGACAGAAAAACAAAATAAAAGGCATCCAAATAGGCAAGGAAGAAGTCAAACTTTCCCTACTTGCAGATGGCATGATAGTCTATTGTAGAAAACCCAAAGACTCCACCAAAAATTGTTAGAACTAATACATGAATTCAGCAAAATCACAGGATATAAAATCAACATACAGAAATCTGTGCCATTTCTATACACCAAGAATGAAGCAGGAGAAAAAGAACTCAAGGAATGGATCCCATTTACAACTATAACTAAACAACAAGATACCTAGGAATAAAAAGGTAAAAGATTTACACTCTGAAAACTATAAAACACTTATGAAAGAAATAGAAGAGGACACAAAGAAATGGAAAAACACTCCATGCTCATGGATTAGAAGAACATTGTTAAAATGTCTACACTACCCAAAGCAGTCTACAGATTAAATCAATCCCTACCAAAATACCACCAGCATTTTTCACAGAGCTAAAACAAAGAATCCTAAAATTTGTATGGAATCACAAAAGACTCCGAATATCGAAAGCAATCCTGAAAAAGAAAACCAAAGCTGGAGGCATCATAATTCCGGACTTCAATCTGTATTACAAAGATGTAGTCACCAAGACACTATGGTGCTGGCACAGAAACAGACACATAGATCATTGGAACAGAATACAAAACCCAGAAATGGACCCTCAACTCTATTGTCAACTAATCTTCAACAAAGCAGGAAATATCCAATTAAAAAAAAGACATTCTCAAAAAATAAAAAATAAATAAAAATTAAAAAAAAAGACATTCTCTCAAAAAATAATGTTGGGAAAGTTGGACAACAACATATAGAAGAATAAAACTGGACCATTGCCTTACACCATACACAAAGAGAGAATAAAACTGGATGAATGACCTAAATGTAAGACAGGAAACCACCAAAATCCTAGAGGAGAACACAGGCAGTAACCTCTTTGACCTCGGCTGCCACAACTGCTTAGTAGACACATTGCCAGAGACAAGGGAAATAAAAGCAAAAATAAACTATTGGGATGTCATCAAGATTAAAAGTTTCTGGGCAGCCCGGGTAGCTCAGCGGTTTAGTGCCACTTTCAGCCCAGGGTGTGATCCTGGAGATCTTGGATCGAGTCCCACGTCGGGTTCCCAGCATGGAGCCTGCTTCTCCCTCTGCCTGTGTCTCTGCCTCTCTCTGTGTCTCTCATGAATAAATAAAATCTAAAAAAAAAAGAAAAGATTAAAAGTTTCTGCACAGTGAAGGAAACAGGCAACAAAACTAAAAGGTAGCCTATAGAATTAGAGAAGATATTTACAAATGCCATATCTGATAAAGGGTTAGTGTCCAAAATCCGTAAAGAATGCATCAAACCGAACACCCAAGAAACAATCCAGTTTAGAAATGGGCAGAAGAAAAAAAAAAAAAAAAGAAATGGGCAGAAGACATGAATAGGCATTTTTCCAAAGAAGCTAGATGGCTGACACACATGAAAGGATGCTCAACATCAATCATCAAGAAAATACAATTCAAAACCATGATATGATACCACCTCATACCTGTCAGAATGACTAAAATTAACAACACAGAAACAACAGGAGTTGGCAAGGATGAGGAGAAAGGGGAACCCCCGTGTACTGCTGGTGGCATATGCAAACTGGTACAGACGCTGGGGAAAACAGTATGGAGGTTCCTCAAAAAGTTAAAAACAGAACTACCCTATGATCCATCAATTGCACTACTAGGTACTTACCCAAGGGATACAAAAACACAGACGGGAAGGAGCACTTGTAGCCCAATGTTTACAGCAGCATTATCGGCAAGAGCCAAACTATGGAAAAAGCCCAAAATGTCCACTGACGGATGAATGGATAAAGAAGATGTGGTCTATCTATACAAGGGAGTATTGCTCAGCCATCAAAAGGAATGAAATCTTGCCATTTGCAATGACAGGGATGGAACTAGAGGCTGTTATGCTAAGTGAAAGGAGTCAAAGGAAAGACTATGATGTTATCCATATGTGGAATATGAGTAAGACACAAAACAGTATGAACAAATGGGAAGGAAAGACAAAAAGACAGCGAGGGAGGCAAACTGTAAGAGACTCTTAACAATAGAGAAAAAAACTGAAGGTTGACGAAGGGAGGCAGGGATGGGCTGGATGGGGGGTGGGTATTAGGAGGGCACTTGTGACGAGCACCGGGTGTTGTATGTGGCTGATGAGCCACTGAATTGTACTCCTGAAACCAACAGTGCACTGTATACTAACTAAAATAAAAATTTGAAAAAAGAGAGAAATGAAGGAGGATGTTGTAATGACCTTATGGTAATATTCTTGCACAAAAGGGTAATTACCAAAGTCTTGTTTTTAGGAATTGAAGTCATCTCTTTCGCCTCTAACTTTGAATATGTGAGGATTTCTATTTTTAAAGGAAAAGGTTCAAAGAGGATCTTTAAGCAATGATTTCAATGTCACACACAAGAAAGAGCATATATATTAAAATATGAGGCATCACTTCTCGAAAAAAATTTGCTATTAATGAAATCGAAAGACTTGAGATGTGAACAGACATGGAGGAAACTGCCCACTGGGAACTGTGAGGTCAGCTGCAGTGTGCTTTATTTCCTTTCCTTCCGAAATGACCCAGTAACCACACCAATGTCAGCTCTCTCCTCACCTGCTCCGATCTCGTCCATCCTGGTCAAGACTCCCGGCTGGACGGACCCCTTTTCCCTTGAGCCAGGGAGCACCTCAAGCCAGTCTGCTTATTCTGATTACTCTGCGCCAAACACTCCTCCCCTGGCTTGATCAATCTTCCTCTTCCAAGCGGCTGACTCAGATTTGACTTGTCTCCTGCCCAGATTCTTTTATTAGACAGACCATCCCCAAAACTGAATTCTGAAGAGGTCCTATGCATCCGATCTTCCTGTTAGGTCCTCACTACGTTCCTGCCATTTACTTGGAGCTAAATAATGTCACTGGATCCAAGTGACCTCCGTAACATGAGAGTCTCCTGCGCTGTGAAAGAAATCACCACAGTTGGCATATATCCAGAATGTGTATGTTAACCTGTGTCAGTTCTTTAAAATATTCACACATATTCTTTAGCTTCTGACACTAATGAGATATATTTAGGGTTATCCAACGATGACCCAGAGACAAGATTCAGCATGTTTCGTTGTTAATTCTATTTGCTAAATATTCCCCTGGCTCTCCGCTTTCTGGCCGCATGGCAAGACTTCATGCCCCTGCACTGCTGAAGTCAGGCATGGCCATGTGATCTTTCTTTGGGCAGTAAAATGTCATCAGAAATGTCAATTCCAGGCCGTAGCTTAGGCAGCCAGTGCTAGATTCAGTACTCGCTGCCTCTGCTAGAAGAGTATGAAACCATGGGTTACGAATCCCCTATCAGCCTGGGTAACAGGCAGAGGGAGTCTCCTTCTGACTCTTGGGGAAAGAGCCTAAGAAATAACCTTTCACTGAATGAAACTACTAAGGTTTTTATGCAGTTTAATACTGCAGAATTTTCTAGCCCATTTTTACTAACATAGCCTCGGAGGAGAGCCTAAACGAACTCGTCACATGCATATACTTGACAGGCTCTACAACCTAATCAGTACCTGGAGACTACTTTCAGCATGAAGCAATGAGGCCAAGTTCAAAGCTGCCATCTATTTCATTTTATGCAGAAAAAGACAGGCATTTTCTCCTTATTTTGTCTTAAAGAAATCATATACTCTTATTCTCCAAAACAGCCTTTCTTCTAAATAATGATGCAGGAGATCAAGGCCAGACTTCTCCTTTCAAAACACCTGTAAAAGCTGCAACTCTCACTGGACAAAATTAAAGTTAAAAAAAAAAACAAAAACAAAAAGAGCACTTGATTGGATCGCACAAGTCGCATCATCTGCTAACTCTGTAATCTGATTCCTCTGTGGATGACTTAGGTATGTGTTCATTTGAAGATCCTGATTTAATATACTTTATTAAATTAGAAGCATTGTGTCTTTACAGGCCTACACAGCACGGCATTCTTTTTTTTTTTTTAATAAATCTATTTTTTATTGGTGTTCAATTTGCCAACATACAGAAAAACACCCAGTGCTCATCCCGTCAAGTGCCCCTCTCAGTGCCCGTCACCCAGTCACCCCCACCCCCCGCCCTCCTCCCCTTCCACCACCTCTAGTTCGTTTCCCAGAGTGAGGAGTCTTTTCTAAATGAGCACGATGATCGCTGACGCAGGGTCATCCCATGTGATGGTCAAGAAAGAATTCCCGGGACGTTTCACGGTGCAAACAGGTGCACTTATTAAAGCCTGGGGAACGACAGGCCCCGTGGGAAGGAAGAGCTACCTGGGATTGGGGGGCAGTGACTGAGCATATACTTTTGAGTTAGCGGGGGTTAGGGCTGAGTAAGTCTCTAAGGAATCGATGTGCTTTGAAAGTGAGGTAACAGGACCTTAGAGGCCTATTGTCAACATAAGCTTGTCCTTTATTATCTAGTAAAACAGTAGTCACGAGACCCCTTGGGAATGTCCCAGGCGTACATCCGTGCACCATATAATGAATCATTTGTGGTCACATTCTTTCTGCCTTTGTTTCCCTCATCAATTACTAATAAAGTACCTACATATTTTATTTATTCACATATTTCAAGGTAAATAATTAATAACCTCATGATTAAACCATCCAGTGTTCAAATTTCTTATAAAGTTATCTTTGACCAAAACAAAACAAAAAAAAAAGTGTTATGAAACTCCTTCCAAAGCATATTATGTTAAATCTGTACCCGGGACTTGTTAATGGTTTTCAAAATTCTCAAAAACAGGAAAGTATCATTTTTTTGAAAATGAAAATCACATTTTGTCCAGGACAAAGTGGAGAAACAAGAATGCAAGAGGGAGATTCAAATTAATGGCTGTGTTCACAGTTGTAACATGTTTTTTGTTATAGTTTTCTAATTTGTTTTAAAACTGTTGTTTTATATTTGAAGCTATATAAGATCATTAAGGGAATTTCTCCTATAATGTTAGCCCCATTATACCATGAGGTCATCACTGATGACCTAACTGCAAAGGAAATTTAAGGAATATAAAAGTTGAAAATTCCCCATTACAGCAGGATGAAAAAAATTATTTCCAATAACAGACTTTCTTATTTCTTAATAACAGACTTTTTAAATCAAAATCCTTTGGCTGAGTGGGGTAAGGGGACTTCTGGATGGTGCAGTTAAGCATCTGACTCTTGGTTTCAGTTGTAATCTCATGAGATCGACCCCCTCGTGGGCTCTGTGCTCAGTGTGGAGTCTGCTTCAGATTCTCTCCCTCCCTTTCTCTCTACTACCCCACCCCCCACTTGTGCTTTCTCTCAAATGAATAAATAAATCTTAAAAAAAAAAATCCTTTGGCTGAATTTTGGTACATTGTCTTAATTATAAGATCAAGATTTCCTTGAGAATTTCTTGCTGAAATACATTTTATAATGGATAAATGTCCTGAATCTCATTATAAAACATAAGTAAAGAACTAGTACAGGATATTGACTTACTACTTTTGAATATTTACAGAGGTCCGATTTTCTATTATAGGATCTTAAGGCACTTTAATTGAATCCACTCCGAAACCAAGGAAGAAATTAATACTAAAACTTATCATTTTAGGGGCGATTGGGTGGCTCAGCCTGTTAAGTGCCCAGCTCTTGATTTCCACTCAGTCATTATCTCAGGGTCATGAGATGGAGCCCCGTGTCGGGCTCCACACTGAGCATAGAGTCTGCTTGTGATTGCCTGTCCCCCCTCCCTCTGCCCCCACAACCCCACTAGTGCATGCACAGACCCGCAGGTGCATACATTCTCCCTGAAGAAAAAAAATAAGAAACAAAAAAACACACAAAAAAAACATTATTTTAAGCAATATGTCAAATATTTCATGAGTATCAAGAAAAATACAAAGAAAACAGTTTCTAGCATTCTGCTAGTTAGGTATTGGAGATCTCTCAAATACTGTTAAAAAGAAAAAAGAAAAAAAAAGAGAGAAAAAACAATTCTGGTGAACTGTAGAGTTGCAACCTGAACTGCAAGGTTCTTGCAATTGTTTGCATTACCGATTTTGATGATCTGGTGTCAAGAATGTTTCTTACAACATTTAGGGTTTCTATTTACTTGCCACCAAAAGGCTTTATTATTTAAACTTTCCCCCATTTATTCTGCTGATCTTGTGTGGCTTTCTGGCAATTTTCCCATAGATCTTCAGGGTCGAGATATTCCTCATTTACATTCCTTGGTTTAAAGAAATGCACGAAAGTATGCTTGACCTTGGGACCTGTGGGTCTGCTGCTTGGGGACATGCATTCATTGTTTTGTTTTCACTTGTGTTACTGTTCATCTTGCTTCTGAAAATTTCTCCTGTTAGAAGGAGAAAGTCCAATAATCTGGGGGGATTCTGTGCTGGTTTTTGTTGTTGTTGTTGTTGTTGCTTGATAAGTCAGGTGCCAAGGCTCACATTTTCAAATATTTGATACTGTAGGATGCTGAGCACCAACGAAACAATTCCACAACTAACCAAAGACAAGGACAAGATGCAAGATACGTGGGGACCTGAACGTTCCTGTAAGTCACAGCTACGGCCCATTAGTCTACAAATGAAAAGGGATGAGCGTCCCAACGCAAAGCGAGGTGAACTCCATTTGTCTGCAACAGGCTGTAATTAATCCCGTGCACCAGTGTACGCCCCCCACGGTGTGGCCCATCGTGCTGGGTCTCCATTCTCCCCACCTTCATCCTGTCCAGACCAGCATCATCTCTCCCCCTGATTAACACAGGAGCGTCCACACTGGCTTCTGCACCACGTGAGCACTGTATTCATCCTGCGTGGCCATCTATCCCTGTGGACACCTGTGGCATCCCCTGAAAAGATGGCCTTTGTTCGCACGTTTCCAGTCGAAGGGACCTCAGTGCCACACCTTTGGTTCTCGCTGAACTAAACTTGTTTCCCAAATCCCATGAAATCTGCCTCCCTGTAAATTTGAGTGCTCGTTTTAGTTCCGCTCAGTGGGGTGACGTGGGGCAAAGGTCCCACTGCCATTCTGTACTTGCGAGAACGCTGCTTCCTAGCATCCCTTCCCTGTGTTCCACATACACCCCCACGGCCTGGTTTTCACACTCACTCGCAATCCTTCCTCTGCCTCTACACACATTTCACTTGCCAGCATCTTAATGAATAAACCACAGTTCTGAGACGATTTCTGGGATGGCAAGTTGGCAAGTGTGGGAAGCTCTGGACTCGCCACGCCGACAGGCATAACTGGTGAGAAGTATGAAAACAATGCAGACAGCTATTTAAAGGCTCCATAAATGCAGCAAATGAAGATGAATTTATTCGAGAAAAATCCACTAAATCTTAGCAAGCTTGGCAAAGTCCATGGCGTGTAATCCATAATCCGCTCCCTCCCATTCTCTCCACTCAAACCTCTAGCCCAGCAGGCTTGGCCGGGAACACAGGCTTCCTCTGTCTCCAGCAGCCAGTCTAGGGCTGAGATTCCTCCGCGGGAGGGGAGCCACCCACATTTAGGGCACCCCGGCTCTCTGGTGCAGGAGCTCTATCCAGGGGTGCTGCGTCCGCCCCCCACCCCACCCCCACAAGGACCACAGTAAGGGGAGCACCCGAGCTCCTATCGCACCTGCTGGCACGCTGCCTGGAGAGCTAAGGTGTGGTACCCTAAGAGAATGCAGAAGTGTCCTGCCTTTTCCCAGAAGGTTCCTGACTATTATTATCCTGGACTAGGATTCATCTGAACCTGTTGATGCAAACTCAAAACAAAATAAGACAAAACACTCTTTTGCGCTTGAATGCCTCTTAGATATTTCTTTCCACTTTTCTAGTTTACATTCACCTTTTTTTTTCAATTTATTTTTTATCGGTGTTCAATACATTCACTTTTTAACCCAACCACTCAAACTTTTACTCTGCCCCTGCCATCTTTTTCATGTATATCTCATCAACCCAAGTGACGCCTCTCATCTGCCCTCCCTGCTGTCCATCCCCAGTGTGGGCATCACTGTTCAGATGCTCACTGTCTCTGATCAGGACATAAAATGAACTCCTAACCTCGGTTTCTGCTGTAGGAGATTACACATCTCTGCCAAATTAATCTCCCAGCTTCCCTAGAGGCCACTTTCCTCCTGAGAAGTGTCCAAAGGTCTCTTAGAGCCTACGGAATAAAACTCCTACCCTCACATTCTTGCTGTCCATCACCTGGCCTAAACTCTCCTCCCTCCTCTAATTCCCCATTACCTCCTGCATGACATCCTAGGAATGAATAAAGAACCACTCCAGGAAATGATGACTGAGAAATCACACCTGAATGAGATATTAAAGACTTTTAAAGCCCAAAAAGAAAGGGCTAAATGCCTCATCAATTTAATAAAAATGTCAAATGATCAAATTGTTTTTATTTATCCTCCTTACTGAAATGCTTATTTAAGAAACTGCTGAAGTGAAAAATGCTTTTGCCTGTTTTTCCTTAATCCAACTCTTGTCACTGGAAGCACTTAGTACATATTGAGGATGTTTAACAACACACTCTTAAAAAGGCTTCCTGTACAGCGCTGTTTCGTAAATCCTTTTTGTCATCCATTTTGCTGCAGATCGCAAGTTTATTTTGGGGAGCAGGGAGGAGTGATTGCCAATGACTTCAAAGGTTTTAAACTCTAAGATTGCAAAGACTGAAATGTTTAAGGGGAGAAAACTATAGTTTTCAGGTATATTAAAATATTCTGAGTCATAAAGGATCACTACAAATGAGCAGGTCATTTTTATACTGAGGACAGTATCTTAAAGATGTAAAGAAGAAAGAAAAAAATCACAGTTTAGCTCAACTGATCTGTCTCTACTAAATATCCGTCACCTCATCATTTCAATAACTAGATAAAAAATTGAGCCACATCATACTATCATGAATAAACACAACATAATACATATAAAATGGACCTTTGAGCTCATCCAAATTGATTATATTTCAGAGCCTTAAATTCTTCTCTAACTTGAAAAGATGGTCACTAAAAGTTTAGAGGTTCCTAAAATTGTTCATCATTCAGAGTAGCTGTAGGATCAAATCAAATAAATCATCATCATCATCATCATCATCATCATCATAGCATTATGAATAGCTACCATATATCAAGTCCTGAAAATATACCAAGATCTATGCTAAATGTTGTCCACGCAGTATCTCATTGAAGCCTTCCAACACACTTATGAGGTGGACACCTTTACTTCCCAGGCAAAGCACCCAAGATCTAGGAACTCTCTAATGAGAAACTCAGGGTCGAGAACAATAGGCCGCACTTCTTGGTTGAAGTGCCAAATGTGGAAAATCCTTGTGACATGTAAATAACCCCTGCTCCATAGGCTCCCACGTGTGCTCCCTCTGATGGTCCGGGGTGGGCAGAGGGTCATGTTGTGTGCTCCCCCAGGAAACCATGTGGTGACACAGAAGGTGAAGAGGAGGAAAACTTGGGTCTGGACTCTGGTTCTGCCGCTTATCAGCCACATGACCTTTCATCAGTCCCTTAACCTCTCTGAGTCAGGTTCCCTCGACCAAGAGATGAGCCTGTTCACACGTGTTGGTTTGCTAGGGCTGCCATAACAAGGTACCACAGACAGGATGGTGGCTCAAAACACACAAATCTATTTCCCCCCACTTCTGGAACCTGAGGTCCACGATGAAGGGGACAACAGGCTCGTGTGAGACAGACCTGCGTGGCCGGCAGGTGGGTCCCTTTGTGTCCTCCCACAGTCACCCCTTGGTCTTGGTTGTATGTGTGCTAATCTACTCTTCTTACAAGGACACCAGTCCCATTAGATTAGGGTTTGTCCGTAAGACTGCACTCGTCTTGAATTACCTCTGTGAGGGCCCTCCCTCCAAGCACAGTCACATTCTGAGGGTGAGGGTAAGGACATCAACTTCTGAATCTGGGGGTGGTGGGGATACATTTCAGCCAATTAGATTTATGTTGTAGGGTTACAGTAAAATTTTAAAAATGTAAATCACTTGTGTGGAGTTAGGAAGCCTGTATGTTCTAATATCTCTAGTACACATCAGTAACGCCAGTATACTTTGGGCAGCTACGTATAAATTGGTTAAAATATACATGTTTCAAACACTAACATAACAAGAAAAGGTGACCCCCACGAACAGGTTTCGATTCTTAGAAAGACCAAGCTATCAGATTCAACTACTTAAGGCTACATTTCATTTTGCTAAAGGATGTCTAAGGAAACGAACAGAAAATAAGTATACTCTGATGATAAAGAAATCCTACACGCACCTCCAATCCCAGCAGAGGCAGCTCTGGGACTGTAGAAACCAGTCCAGACGAGGAAGTGAGCCTGATGCTAGTGACGGGACTGCTTCGAAGTCACACCGGAGGCTTAGTTCCTGGCAGGGCAAGTACGCATTCCCCCTTTGCTGTTCCTCCCTCTATTCCACCCCATCTCTCCTGTGGTTTCCCCAGGATCACAAATAGCACTTACTTCACGTCTGGACAGTTTTGCAAGTGGCTGCCTTCCTAATTGGCCCCTTAGTTCAACCAAAGCCCAATTCAGGATAAAATCTGTGACCTCATCTTGCAAAATATTTTGTAAGTCCTTGTGCGTACCTGCGGACAAAAGTCTCACCCCTCAAATAATACATATTGTCCTACTCGAAACACAGAATCAAATACGTATTAATCTTACAACCAAGGTTCCCTGCATCTCAAGTGGTATCGTAATGCACACGTTTCCCTACCAGTGTGCATTCGTCACCATCACCTGGTCAAAGAGCGGGCCTCAGAGAAGTTCTCAAAATGCTCAAAATGGAGAACAACGCAATTGCAATTCTCTGGGGAGTCCTTGGGGTACCGTCGCTAAGGATTACCTCTCCAAAGAGCCATCCATGCGTGGTAAGAACTCTCTTCCAGGTCTTCCAGTGAGGAACTAATCCAGAGGTGATGTCATCCTTCAGGAGAAGCCATTGCTGCGACCCCATCACACGTGTTCCCTACGGACTCTCCTCCTCAGGACCTGAAACAGGAATCACAAGTACCTGGGGGGACGCAGGAGCGATGGGGAGAGCACACACTTGGACTCAGAGAGAACAGCATTCCAGTAGAGACGCCACCATTTCCCAATGGTGTAGCCTCATCAGTAAAAGTGGAGGTCACGGGACTGTTGGTGTGTTATGGGTGAAAAGGAAGTAATGTCTAAAATACAGGCGTGTGTCGTGCGTGACAGGGAACAGGCCCTTCTTTCGTGGAAGTAATTGTTGACAGAACTCTGAGGACAAGAATAAGGATGAAGATGATTCGCTGCTTTCCCAACAGCCTGCCCTGCATGCTGCCCCAGAGAGGAGTTTCATCACTGAATTTAGAAAAAAAAAATGATTCACCAGCCTCCACCTGGAGATTTTAAAAACGCGATTTTAAAGAAGGACAGAGCACAGATACGGAGCACCAAGGAGGTATCAAGTGAGTTCAAGATGAGTCCCTGGAGGAGGATGGTGTTGGGCTCACCGTGCTCAGTGAGGGCCAGGGCCCCAGTGGTGGGGAACCTGAGGAGGACGGCGACGGGCAGGCGGAAAGTGGGGACTGGCCATGACAGACGTTGGAAAATGCTCTGCTTTTACCCCAACTACTGTATCCCAGGCTTTGTCGGCCAGCAGGCGTGAGGATTATGTTAAAAACATCTGCGGAAGTCCTTCACAAAACCTGACACGTCGTGGGCCAAATGAACCATTCCAGTCTGTGTCCTAACTTGGCCATCAGCGGCCCACACACTGCCCCTCAGAAGCAAGGCGGCTCGCTGGGTGAGCGGGGGCCTGCCCGTAGAAATCTCTGGGGTGTGTGGCCACGGGAAGGTGACCGAGCAAAACCACCCCAGCTCTACCGCCAACTCTCCTGGTGAAACAAGGGTCCCTTGTCTTTAAGTCTTAGAACAGTTCTCGTGCCCCGACTGTGCATCTGGCCAACCAACCGAGCGGTTATCGAGTTGACCAGATGCCTACACTGAACACACACAGAGGACGCGGCCCTGACGCCGAACACAGGGTTCGTGAGTACCGAGCTCCACTCCTCCACTCCACTCCGGGTGCTTTGACTTCTTTTCCTCCTTCTGAAGGTAGAATTTTAAAACCATTAACTGATCATCATGAGTAGGAAAGACTCAACACCGCCAAATCGGCTACCCGATTTGGAACAACTTCTGTCAGGAGATTACGAAGGAAGAGGCATTGTTGGCATCTGTGAGGAAGTGTATGCTTTTACTTCTAAGTAGAGCCAAAGAAAAACCAAACCAAACCCAAACCAAACAAGAGCAGTGGCAGGAAGTAATCTAGTTATTTCAGCATCTTGTGGCCTCCCCCGCCGTCCCCTATGGGGGCTGTCCAGGTTGGTTTGGGGGCGGACGCAGTTCGATCTGCTGGAGGGAAGGGTTGTGTCCTTTGATCGCTTGGCCCTCTGTTGACCGGCACAAGTAACCCCGGTTCCAATGAGAAAATACCAACTCCCAGGCCACCTCACACAGGAAGAAAGCAGGATTATAACATATGATGGCAAAGAGAAAATACCAGAGGGTCTACTACTTGCCGCTTTTTAAGACAGTCTTACGTAAAAATCCAAATTTTATACAACTTATTTATATATGTGCTATGTATATTCCATAGATTTTATTTATGTTAATAAATAAGCATTACGTATTTATAGATATTCTAGTTTTGCATTCTATAATAATTGCGTGTCTATGGCCCAGTAATTTTCTACGTAATTACATAGGTTCCTTACATGTATGCACGTGTACATCTAAATAAATGAACAGGATGCCCCATAATCTTCTGGAGATGACGCAGCTTTTCTTTTCAGATTTGTCTTACTACCTGTGCCATTGCTATGGCCATTTGGAGGTCAAAGCTCCACAGACATTTCTGTGGTCTGACTTTTCCTCTGAAATGCTTTACGAAAAAAAAAAAAAAAAAAAGAAATGCTTTACGAGACCCTCTCTAAGGTCCAACAGGGTTTCCCACCAAAAGGCCCCAAGCCACGTTCAGTGGGAAAGCCTGGCCCCCCTTCCATCCAGGCTTCATGCCACTGCCCTGACCCTCCCGCTCCCTGACCTGCCGGCCGGCCAGGAGGGAGGCAGCTTTAATGAGCCCATGTGGGTGGAAAGCAAAGTGCCCTCTCAGACCCTCGGAGCAAAGGTCTGTATGTGAGAGTCGGGGATTCACTCTGGAGGGCCCCCTGCGTGCTCACCTCCTGAGCACCCCTACCTCTCCCTTTGCGATGAGCCACGGTCGGCCGCCAGGCAGGCACAGGTGCAGGTGAGTGTGCTGGGCGGGGGGCACAGGCTTCACCTCTGCTCCCCCACTCGGCCCTTTTCTCCTTTAGGACCCTTGCCCTGGTAGATTCGAGAGAACAGATGCTGTGAAAAATCTTTATATCAAGGGCAAATTTGTCCATAATTCTTAACCGAAAGGTAAATTTTATGACCACTTCCAAACATACGGAAGACAGCTCTACCCTGAATGAGGGATGCAGGAGACAGCTCCGTGCGATTATTCCAGAGTGTTCGCTTGTACTCAGGATAATTGGCCTTGTCCATTTTGTAGACATTTCCATCCTTAAGACCAGACATGCCTTTAAAAAAAAAAAAAAAACAACTTTTCTGTAAGCTCTACTATGGCATCTGCCCAATGACCTCTATCTAATTACAGTCCTAAAAGGCTCATCGTTGGTTCAAGTAACTCAGAAAAACCCACCAATTCATTCTCTGACTTGGTATAATGAATTGCTGTTGCATTTATGGCATATGGGCTCATTTCGCTCGGCCGCCCTCCGTCTGCATACGGACTGCCCTGACCGCAAACAGGTGTGAGCGGCAGCAGGGCGACATTCCGAGTCACAGGCTGCGTGGCCTTCCCCCTTCCCTGCGTGATGTGACACGGTTATAACCAGCACTGGGGTTGTGAATGGAAGGATGAGATTGGAGAATAACGGCCAGAACACAGCTCTGCACACCCTAACGCTGACCCCCCCACCCCCTCCCGTGCCAGAAGGTTCCACACACTGGATTCTCAGTCACAGGCCGCAACCGTCAGGTGTAACCTGACCAGATCTGAGTAACCTGATGACCCCCGTTTGTCATTTTCAACATTTGGGAGCTGTACGCTCTACAATGCTCTGGGGATCATAGCGCTAGCTCATGTAAAATGGGAGAGATTTATAACTGGAAAAAAAAAAAGGGGGGGATTCCTGAGTCTAGACACACGTGAACAGAATACAAGCGGGTATCTTAACTCTAACTCAGGTGAGTGGCTGCTGACACCGTGCAGTCTCCTGGCACGACATCAGGGCCGAGAAGCCAGGGCTGCCGGTGAGGAATGGCCTACCATTGCCACAGCTACAGGCCTTCCCTGCTGCTTCCCTGGCCTTCCCCGGCCTGCGCCAGGAGCACCCAGTCCCACTAAGCGTGCATACGGTAACGCCAACAACAGACTCCTATTTATCCAGCACTTCCCACACACCAGACAAGGTGTTACATGTTTTGTTTTACATGTTTTGTGCTTCCAATACTCATTTAATCATGCAATAGCATGAGCAAGGTACAATTACCCCCATCTTAGTGATGCAGAAAATTTGAGCGGAGAAAAGTCAAGAAATTTACTCAAGGTCACACATCCAGAAAATGCCAGTTGACCATGTTTCATGAACAATGTGTGCCTCTGACTTTTACGGGACTATTGTCCTTCCTTTCTGAGGCAAGCAGTCTCTTTTTATCTTCCACCTGCAGCAGCTAATCCAGCCGCTATCAGGATGTATCCTAATTGCTTCTCGAGAACTGCTCCATCGCAGCCAGCGAGTAATAACCTTGATTTCCTCGGACTCATTTCCCAATGTAAGCAACAGAAGACTTAAAGTCATATAAACCAGTTCGAAGAGATTTTTTTTTTACTTGAACATATTACTTACATGCCCAGACAAAGGAATTCTTGCCATTATCAGGGAAAAAATATATATATAAACTGTTTCATAAAGGGATGAAGTATGTTATATTATATTTGATCCTGAAATAATAATTAGTTTCCCTAAAAGCCCAAACAATGATGGTAACTAGTACGCAGTGATGCTAAGGTTCATTTTCCTTAGGAAAGTTGTTCAGTGGAGCAAGATTCATTTTCTTGAGAACGTGAATTCGCATTTAAGACACAATAAATGAGCCACAAAATGGTCAGAGGAAGGAGATCATGGCAACGTCTCCAGGTTCACGGTGGGGAGGGGAGGGGGTTTCAAGCCACAAAATTACCGCCTGACGCTGAATGTGGTTAAAAGAAATAATTCTCTGAATATGAAGAGACACAGACTAGTGCTCTGTACATAAAAATCTAAAACGATGGTGGTCACTGAACTCGGCATTCTTCATAAAAGTTGCTCATTATTCTTGAATATTTCAATTCTGTGCTTACTCCAGTTTAAGGCAAATTTGGTTATTACCTTTAAAATCCAGAGTTGCCTTCTAGAATTGTTCATAAACATCCATTTATATGCATTACATTAAAAGTATGTGCTGTCCACTGATCATGATAAAAAGTGCCTGAGGAAACTTAAGGGAACTGGAGACATTTAGGCCAAAACCAGCCTTGATTGAGCTTTTTTTTTTTTTTTTCACCAAGCTTCTGATTGCAATTTCGAGGCCACGGAATGCAATCCCTCCCCAGGGCCAGACCCCGTCCACATAGTCATTCTCTGAGTATTTCTAGCCACAAGGAGATAGATCTGTGATTCATTTAATGTTTCATTATCCCTAATTATCAGAAAGTTCTTCTTTCTCATTATAGAGAATCCTTGGGCAGGTCCTCGTCGTGAAGCAGAAGAGCATCAGACAACAAGTGGCAGTAATTTGTTCTCATGACAACCAGACTAAGGTTCTTACCTACGGTTTTTAAACAGGTCCTTCTCACAGTATAGACGGCAAATGTATGACCAGGGAGAGGAAGGCCGAGTATCTGAAAATCTCATACTTCGAACCCCTTTGTTCAGGTATCATGTGTACTTTATTTTTAGATTTCAGTGCCTCAACTGATGAATGGGAATTGGGCTTCACGATGGCCACATGGGACAACTTCTGAGAGGAGAAAAGAGGATCAGAATGGGTGATAACCTTTTTTTTTTCCCCCTGGGTACCAGATTTGATATAAATGTAAGTAATGCAATATTTTGCTCAACTTCTATTTTTTAGTGTCTTAAATTTTCCATCACAATCAGATTAATTTAAATAAATGCCTTTTGTCCAAATTCGTGAAATCATACACACGAAACGTGTACAGTTCCTTACATGTCAATTAAGGTTGCTTTGAAAAACGATACAATAGCAAACCGGCCCTAAATGCCAATACAGCCTTTATTCAGATGGCATGTTTATTCTGGTTATCACAGTTCCTCAGAGACCCCCCACTGGTGGAGGATTTCCCCAACATTAACTTTATTATCTTGAATATGCTGTTTCCCCCGTGCAAATTGGGGGGGGGGGGGGGTGGAGCACTGATGTACCTCATAGCAGTGACCAGATGTCACAGCCCAGAAATAATGCACACCCCTTCTGCTCGGGTCCCATCGGCCAGAACTAACCTCATGGAGATTGGGTGGTCGGTGAGGCAGCAGAAGCAGCAAGCTCCAGACTGGGAAGCACTCGTAAGGGCCATCACATTACCACTTGGGTGATAAATGCCCTTTACTCTCCAATCTCAACACTGCTAACACTTTCACATGTTCTCCACGTGGCATGGTTTCCTCAACCCTTCTCCTGGCTTCTTCCAATCACTGCTCTATTTTAAAGATTTTTTTTTTTAACAATGGTATGTGAGCCCCTTGATTTCACAGGCAGGATTTGGGGACCATGTTATTCCGCAAAGGAAAAGGGATATAGCTTTCAATAGACTCTCAAAGCAGCTGTCTTGAGAAAGTTTAGGGATGGCTAGCTCATCATCTTCTTTCTAATAAAACATCCAGCTGATGCAGTGTTCTAGCAAAGGTCTGAATAGCTCTGCTCTACTACTTACTCTGGATATAAATTAAAAGGTTATCAAAAGAAACAAAATTTGCATTCAATAGTTACCCTTGTGGACCAAAAAAAATATTTTAAATTTTTCTAAAGACTTTACCTATTTTATCTTATTTAAATTCAATTAATTAACATATAATGTATCAGCAGTTTCAGGTGTAGAGTTCAGTGATTCACCAGTTGCATATAACACCCAGTGCTCCTCACATCACGTGCCCTCCTTCATACCCATCACCCAGTTATCCCGTCCCCCCACTCACCTCGCTCCAGCAGCCTTCAGTTTGTTTCCTAGAGTTAAGAGTCTCTTATGGTTTGTCTTCCTCTCTGATTTCATTTTATTTTATTTTTCTCTCCCTTCCTCTATGTCCATTTGCTTTGTTTATGCTAAGTGAAATAAGTCAATCAGAGAAGATTTTATTTATTTGTTAGAGAGCATGTTCATGTTTGAGCCGGGAGAGGGGCTGCGACAGTCTTTGCTGAGCACAGAGCAACGTGGGGCTGAATCCAGGACCCTGAGATCGCAACCTGAGCTGAAACCAAGAGTCAGAAGCTTAGCTGACCCAGCCACCCAAGTGCCCCTGACCAAAAACAGATTTTAAAAGGAATACCACTTGCACTGCTGACAAATTTTGCCTTTTCTTAGTCAAATGGTTTAGAGTGGTTTTTGTCTGCATTGATTTTTAGACTACATGCAGAGCTATCCATTTTTGTTTTCATGGGCTCAGAACTCACATCATTTTGAAAACTGATTCTAATATAAATCATACCAGCTGACTTTCCCATCCAACTTCAAATCTTATGCATGCCATTGATTTATTCATATAAATCATCTCCACAAGCCCTGGACCAGTTCAGTGCAAAGGGTCAAACCAAAGAACACACAGGTGAAAGTTCCCTCCAGGAAGATGTCATTGCACTCACCAGCCTACTCTGGGTATTTTCCTCTTTGTATATCTGCTCCCATATGTCTTTGTCTTTGTTTAACCTCTTAACATGCTATCGTCTCCTCTGTCCTTATGCTATTAGTAGCTCTTTCCTTTCAAATAAGTTCTTTAAAAGTCCTATCCCTAAAGTCACCCTGATAGCTCTAAGATCACGGAGTTCTATTCTGATGCTGCTTTCCTTGATTTTTTTCTAACCTCCTGCAGCTAAAATACACTTTTAATATTAACACTTTTACTATAGAGTTATCACCATAAAAGATGTGAAGCAAGATACATAACCTCTCAGGAGTTGTTTTCTTTATTAAAAAAAAAAAAGTGGGGTGCTATGATTGGCTAAATGGTCTTAAAGTTTCCCATAACTTAAGAAGTGCATGATGCTGTGACGGTTGCTAAACCTTTCCTTCCAAAGAGTTCAAGGAAACTCCTTGATGGAATCGTAGTGATTTACTCAATAAACTTAAGCCTGAAGAGGTTATGGAGTGTTATGTATTGATATCCATAATCCAGTGCAGAGCCAGGAAGATACTCCACAATACTCATAACCCCTCTGAAAACATCAGCCCGTCTCCCTGGAGGCATCAAAATGGCCCGTGTGCCAATAGTGATATCTATTTAACAGCGGCTGATGCCTCCTATAACATTGGCTGTTGGCTGCAGAAAGGTAAGTAAATCCAAAATATTACAAGGTTAACCATGTAAAAAAAAAAAATCCTGATGTTTTAAGACTGTAGGATAAGAAAAAAAGCAGAAATGTCATATGCTTGAGTAAATTATGTTTAGGCAGGTGAATATAGCCATGACTTATTGGCCACCCATGTGGACAGGGCTTGTCCCCACAACCACTGCCTCTGGATCAAGCCCCCGAACTGCCTATTTGGTGTCAGAGCACAAAGTGAAAATCATTTCTACCCTGCCTCATTAAAAAGCACAGGTACAGCATATAAATTGAAGGATCATGTGGCATTAAATATTTTTCAAAATATATTCTGTATTAAGGAATCATTAAGAGCTATAAATAAATATAGCTTATTCCAATCCAATAAGTAATATCTCCAGATAAAATGTGAGTTGCTCACCCAGGAAAAAATAATTGATCATTATTTTTCTTCCTCTTACCTTACCTTACACCAACACTGCTCATAAAGATAATCTCCAAGGGACATCTGCACTTAGAGTAAATTAATTTCACTTAAAAATAAGTAAACACTGTCTTTTCATTGGTCTATTCTTAAAGAAGATTCTCATCAAGAAGCAAGTTTGAGTTTTGATTTTTGTTGTGTGTTTCTGTTTGCTTTCCATGGGTTTGCTCTGGTTGTCTCTGGTTTGGAAACCTAAGTCGACATAGGGCAAGTCAGTCATTGACCTTAACAACCAGCAAGTAAATTCTTCTTGAGACCTGCTACTTCCTTCAAAAGGAGGAGCTACTCCTTACTCATCGAGCAGAAATTTAAAAAACCTTTATCATTTTTACCAATTAATAAGTCAAAAGTGGTTTTCAAATGATAAACATTTTAATAAATAGCTATAAATGCATTGGCTTAAGGCCATTTAATCAGCAACTACTATGTTCCCAGCACTAGAATAAATTACTTAAAAATAGATGACAGGAGACATCAGAAAAATGGGATAGTAACACATTCCAAGGGCCCGTTCCTCCAAAGAAACAACAAAAAAGAAGCAAAGACTTTCAGAATGAACTTTGTTGAAACTGTAGAAGTTACTCAAAGGTTTACAGCAATGAAGCTAACAATGAATCAAGAGAAAAGTGATTTAAACACAGTAAGAGAACACTGCTGGCATTTTAACCTGCGCAAGCCCCCACCCCTCCACAGATCTGTGATTATCTTACGGCAAAAGTCCACATTCCCTGTGTGGATTCCTGAATCCAGCAGGAGCTGAGCAAAGCTTGTTCTAAAGGAATCATACCTCTCCTTTTCAGCCCCTATCTGGGGCTCCCTGAGGCACTTTCCTTTTCTTGATCCCACCCAGAATTCTCTCCAGGTGGATAACACTGACACATGAACAGGTCACTGTCACCTGGGGAAAAGATGACAGCTGGGGCACAGGAGACACCAAAAGCCTGAGAGGAAAAGCTGTAGAGAGAAATACTCCAAATAACAGGGGTTTTGAAAAGTTCCTGTGTATAATGGGACACACATAGAAAAGCCACACATAGAAAGCCACACATAGCCAAGACACGGAGCATCAAAAAAAAATGAGAAGACTCAAAGGGCCCTTCACCTCCTGCTGATGGTTTGGCTCAAGGTAAACAGAACAGAAAGTGATGCTAAGGCAAAGCCATAAACAACACAGCTAAACAGAGGAGCAAGTCAACACAGAGCCAATTTGCAACACTGAGAAAGTGTCTGTTTATTTAGTTTTTTCATTTGGTTCCAGGCTTTTTAGGAAACCGAGGTCTGATCAATAGCTGAGCACAAGCTAAAAGAACAGAAACTTCCAAAACCACAGGACAAAGATACAATATTAAAAAAAAATAAAAATAAATAGTGTATAAAAGTCACTAAGCAAACACACCTCTCTAACCCACAGCAAGCTACAGCAACAAACCCTGAAGAGAGAAACATCTGATGCCCAGAGTCACTGCATCATAGTATTCAAAATGTCCACTTTTCAACAAAAGGTGTCAATCACACAAAGGAAAAAGAAAATAGAGTCTGTTCACAGGAAAAGAAGATAGTGACATAAACTATCCCTGAAGAAGCACAAACACTGAAAGGAAAACACTTTAAATCAACTGTCTTAGAGCACCTGACTGGCTCAGAGAAGCATGCAACTCTTCATCTCAGGATCAACACCCAATCAATATACAAATCAACACCCAAAAACCAAATAATCCAATTAAAACATGAGCAGAAGACATGAACAGACATTTCTCCCAAGAAGACATCCAGATGGCCGAAAGATGCTCAACATCACTCATCATCAGGGAAATACAAATCAAAACCACAATGAGACATCACCTCACACCTGTCAGAATGGCTGAAATCAACAACAGGAAACAACAGTTGTTGGCAAGGATGTGGAGAAAAAGAAACCCTCGTACACTGTTGATAGGAATGCAAACTAGTGCAGTCACTGCAGAAAACAGTATGGAATTTCCTCAGAAAGTTAAAAATAGAACTACTCTCCAATCCAGCAAGTGCACTACTAGGTTTATCCAAGGAAAATGAAAACAATAATTTGAAAAAATATATGCATCCCTGTTTATTGCAGCATTATTTACAACAGCCAAGATGTGGAAGCAACCCAAGTGTCCACTTATATATAAATGAATAAAGAAGATATGGTATATATACACAATGGAATATTGCTCTGCCATAAAAAAGAATGAAATCTTATTAACTAATTGTAATAATTTCTTCACAGTATATGTAAATCAAGTCACGGTGTACACTTTAAACTTATACTGTGCTATATGTTAACTATATTTCAATAAAACTAGAGAATTGTAAAAAATATATATAATATGATCCTACTATATGTGGCCTACAAGAGACTCACTTAGAACCAAGAACAAAAATAGGTTGAAAGTAAATGATGGAAAAATACCTTCTAAGCAAATGGTAACCAAGGGATAACTGAATAACTGGGGTAGTTATACAAAGTCTAAGGACAAAAGAGATTTAAGTACAAATTGTTACAAGGCACAAAGAAGAAATTTATATGTTGATGAAAGGGTCGATATAAAAAATATATAATAATTATAAATGGATAAGCATCTAAAGCAGAGCTCTGAAACATCTCAAGCAAAAACTGAAAGAAGAAATAGAAAGTTCTACAACAAATAGTTGGAGACTTAAATATTCTACTTCAATAATCAATTTAAAAAAACTGAATGGAAAATTGAGAAGGAAATAAAGGACTTGAACCACATCCTAAAAACTCATCTGACAGATGTATATAGAACCCTCCACGGAAAATCAGAATACAAATTCTTCACAAGTATACATGGAACATTCTCTAGAATACACCATATGTTAGACCACAAAGCAAGTCTTAATCAATTTTAAAAGAATGAAATCTTACAAGGTATTATTTTTAACCAAAATGGAATAAAACTAGAAACCAATTAAAGAAGGAAAACTGAAAATTCACAAGTAAATGCAAATTGTATAACACATGATTAAAACAATGAATGGTAAAAGAAGAAATCAGTAGGGATGTAGAAAATACTCTGAAATGAATAAAAACAAACACAGAGCAAATCAAAACTCATGGGATGCAGCAAAAGCAGTACCAGCTAGAAATGTACAGCTGTAAACATCTACATTAGAAAATAGGGGGGATCTCAGCTCAATCACCTTAAATCACACCCTAGGAACTAGAATTAAAAGACAAAATAAACTCAAAGGTGGCAGAAGGAAGGATATAATAACAGAGCAAAGATAAATGAAATAGAGATTAGAAAAACAGTAGGGAAAAACCAACAAAACCAAAACTCAGGTATTTGAAAAGATCAACAAAATGGACAAATATTTAACTAGACTGATGAAGAAAGACAGGAGACTCAAATTACTAGAATCAGAAGTGAAAGTAGGAAATGTTTATTGACCTTATAGAAATTTTTTAAAATTATGGAATAATACTATGAATAATTATTGTATGCCAACACATTGGATAATCTAGAAAATCTGGATAAACTCCTAGAAACACACAAACTACCAGAATGACTCAAGAAGAAAAAAATCTGAAGAGACCTATAACAAGTAAAATGATTGATTAAATCCAAGAAATGGCCAGGACCAGGCGGTTTCACTAAACTACCAAACATTGGAAAAAGAATTAACACCACACCACTCCTCAAACTGTTCCAAAAAACTAGAAAAGGGGAGAAGACTTATTTACCCTTCTAAGCAGCCAACATTACCATGATACCAAAACTAGACAAAAATACCACAAGGAGGGATCCCTGGGTGGCTCAGCAGTTTAGCGCCTGCCTTTGGCCCGGAGCGGGATCCTGGAGTCCCGGGATCAAGTCCAGCATCGGGCTCCCTGCATGGAGCCTGCTTCTCCGTCTGCCTGTGTCGCTGCCTCTCTCTCTCTCTCTCTCTATGTCTATCATGAATAAATAAAATAAAAATCTTAAAAATAAAAAATACCACAAGGAAAGGAATCTACACTCTAACATCCCTTATAAATATCGATGCACATATCTTCAACAAAATACTAGCAAACCAAATCCAGCAGCATATGACCAAGTGGGGTTTATCCCAAGAATCCAAGAGAAGTAATCAATTTAACACACCACAGAAACAGAGTACAGGAAAAAAATCATGACACGATTATTTCAATGGGCACAGAAAAGGCATTTGACAAACTCTGACACCCTTACATGATAAAAATACTCAGTAAACTGGGATTAAAAGGAAACTTCCTTAATGTAATAAAGGGGGTTTATGAAAAAACCAACAACTTACATAATACTCAAGGATTAAAGACTGGATATTCTACTCTGAAGATCAGGAACAAGACAAAGATGTTTGCTTTCTCCCTTTTTATCCAACATTGTGCTAGAGGGCCTAGCCAGAACAATTAGGAAAAGAAGATAAATGAAAGTCATCCAACCAGTGAAGTTAGAACTGAAACTCTATTCACAGATAATATAGTATGTAAAGAATTCCTAAAGAATAAAAACCCCACACAAACCATTAAAGCTAACACATAAATTTAGTAGTGTTGCAGGATATAAGATGGACACAAAAAATCAGTCCTATTTCCATATGCCATCGATGAAAAATGACATTAAGAACAACTTAAAGTAGCATCAAAAATATAAAATGTTTGAAAACATATTTGACAAAGGAGGTAAGTTTATACATTGGAAACTATAAAACATTGCTGAAAGATACTAAGAAGATTCAAATAAAGACTTTCTGTGTTCATGAATTAGCAAGTCATACATTGTTAAGATGGCAATATTCCTCGAAGTGATCTACAGATTCAGTCCAACCTCTGTCAAAATCCTTTACCATTTTTCTGCAGAAACAGAAAAGCCAATCCTAAAGTTCATATGGAACAGCAAGAGATTTCA